>NC_133619.1:19091943-19140312 GCF_048593235.1 Sminthopsis crassicaudata | reverse complement strand
GAGGGGGAAGAGAGAGAGCACGCAGGAGGGTGAGAGTTAGATATATGCATTTGGGAATCACCTGCATATGGATCAAAATCAAACAAAAATTACTTCGAAAATAATTCCATGAGAAATATACCAATTCACCTAGTCCTTATTGACCTCCAGTGCAGCCTTGAATAAAATGAGTCTGATTTAATTTCTGTTGCAGAAATTATTGTAAATTTACATTGATATGTGCTGAACTTCAAAAACATAATCCGGATCTGATTTGAAAAGTTAGAAATATACATTCTAAAGATCTTCAAATATTTTTTCTTTATTAAAACTATTCACTCTGTTACTTAACTGTTTTCCCACAAGCACATCTTGAGGGATAAAAACAAAATCAAGAAAAATGGTTCCCTCCTTTGAACCTACACAATTCTGCCTACCTTGATCCCTTGCTAACTAAACACAAAGAAAGACACTGGTTTCCTATTTCAGGGTAGCATTTATTTCTTCACTTCTCTTACTCATTTTTCTAGCTTATTATTCAGCTTTTAATTCTTTGTTAAGGTAGGGTTCTATTTTCAGGGTAGAGAGTGCATCTTCCCAAACTTCAAGAGTGTTATACAACAGTTTTCAGAAATCCTCCTAGAGACATGACTACAAGTACTCTTTCTGCCCTGGACTGCTAAGAATGTCCCTGACCCACTGTACCTATTAGGATGTAATGTGCTGAAGTAACAGAGTCCTACTTTGCTGACTCTGGGTCTGGGGCTGGCTGGGGATTGCCTCGCTTCCCCTACTAGAACATATTTTGTCCTTTACCATAAGATTAAAATAAGAGAATTGTCAACCACTGGAGGTTATTTAATGATAAAAGCTCCAGGAAGAAAATTTAGAAGTCACACTTAAACTTGGGATGTAGGAGAACTTGTCTCCAACATCCCAGATCAGTGGTCATCCAGTTCTTTTTTATAAGATTGAGTTATTATAATATTTTTCTCCTCCCACCCAGCTATCAGCCATGACTCACTGTCCCTGTACTGAAGTAGGAAGAAAAAAAATTAAGGAGTAATAATAATACATGTTTATACACTCCCAAATCTTTATAATTCTCTGAAGTTGAAACAACTGGCTGGTCCTTTGTTTCCTGATATTATCATTGCCTGTCAAACACTTTTGAATCACAATAATAACTCAAATTTATGAGGTAATTCTCTCACAACAACCCTTTCAGTTAGGTGTTGTACTGTTAGCTCCATTTTCAAGTTGAAAAAAATATAAATTAATAGGACATGTATTACTTGCCAAATGTCACCCTATTAGGGAGTGACAGAATTGGGAATGTACCCTATGTTTCTTGACTGCCAGTACAATGCCCTTTCTGCTTCTCTACTATGTCTTCATCTCACTCTGCCCATCTTACACAAGGTAATCCTTCAGTCTAAAGGTTAGGAGAGCTAGATTTCCATTACTTTTATTATAGAATGAGCCACTTCCATTTTGTAAATGGGAATGAAAATCCCAAAGCCCAGGGGATTTTGCCAAGAATGGTAATTGATAGGTGCTTCCTTTACCCCTCTCCCTTCCAAATTTAGATTGAAAACCTTACAACAAAATGAGGATGGAGTGTTTGATTCAAGTAAATATTGTGGCTGCACTCATTCTCCCTTTCAGGAAATGTTTTGGGTCTATTTTTCTCAACTATTCAGTAATTTTGTAACACTCCTAGGTATTATCAGTATAATAAATGACAAGCTATAAAAAGGTAAGAAAGTGCTCTGAAAATTGCCATTGTACTTTTGTTACAGAAAGCAACTTCCTAGAGACCTACCTCTCAGCATGTCTATGTGGGACAGGAAGGGACAAAAAGAGGGAATAGTACAGGAAGATCCTTTTAAAAAAATTTATAAATTTATCTCATTGTTATTTTATAGAGATAAGAAAATATGGGCTTGTGGTTACTGATTTTCTCCCAAACTCTTTTGAATTAATAGTTTCTGAGGGTGGTCATTGTAGATAGGCCAGTGATAAGGCTTTCCTATCTATTTGCCCATAAGAGAAAATTACAACTGTCGTCCTTCATTCTCGAAGAGGACCAAAATGATATCACTCTTACAATCCATCCTTCTACCATTGTGTGTGTATATTATGCGCACACACACACACACACACACACACACACACACGTGTGTGTGTGTGTATGTATATAATTATGAGTCTTCCAGACACATAATGGACCAGAACATTCATGACTCAAGGGTACAAAGTTAGGAAATAAGTAGGGTGAGAGAAGGAGGTCTCTAGAACTTGGTTAGAATTCTGTACTTGGGGGGAAGAGACCAGAGTACATTTCCTGTATAACTATGAAAAAATCATTTCAGACCCTCACTTTCTTCATCTATAAATTGGCAAAAATAATACCTCCACTAAGGCTACTGTGAGAAAGTACTTTGTAAACCATAAATTATTTAATAATAAACTGGAGTTTTTATTTGATACTCTGGGTGTCTCAACTTTGCACTGTCCAAACGCCCTCTCTTAACCCAACTCTGTCCAGTCCCAATTTGCCTCCATTTCCTTATCCATAAAATGAGCCAGGAAAAGAAATGGCGAGCCACTCCAGTATCTTTGCCAAGAAAACACTAAATGGGGTCATGAAGAGTCAGATGTAACTGAACAAAAGACCTAAAACACATTGAGCTTTTAGATTCTGAAGCCTTATCTGTGGCCCAGTTTTCTAACAAGATTAGATGCACTTATACAATTTCTTGATAAGATGTTTTACTTCAAAGATTCTGTACTAGGGTGTTGGTATAAGAATATTCTGAAGCTAGATATCATCACGCCTTCATATTAATAGCATGATGATAGTATATTACAGAAATTACAAAAATGTGGCCCATTGGTATGCACCCCAATATCCTCCCAAGGGGTATACAAACCAGATTAAAATGTAATTTAGAAATACTTAACAAAATAAATAACAACAAAATAAAATATCAATCTGGTAAATATGTGTTTTATATGTCATTATGTAGCCTCAAGAATAAGCCTATTAGAGGCCCTATTTCATTTTACAATGAAATACAAAGGTCGGTATGCATGTATGGGTTCCAGTTGGCGAAAACCATAACAAAGGCTCCAAGGGTGGAATGTTAGGTCCTTATTGGGGTGTGGGAAGATCCCTTATGGGGTTAAAGTCATGCTAAAGTGGGGGAGGCCATAATAAGGAGGATGAAAGCCATTACAAGGACTTGGTATCCAACAAATTAAGTGTGTCTGGGAGCTTAGACAAACTGACCAACACAAGGCCTTGAGTGTCTGAACATCTAACTACCTGCACTGGAATCCTACTCAGTTCTCAAACAATTAATCAAAATATTAATTAGGTTTCATTAATGTATGCATAATAGCTCCTACTCCTTTTGTCTGGTTTCTGTAATTATCACGGCACTTCTCTGTATTATTGCCTTGCGTAGAGTAGGAAAAAAGAGGCTTGGATTTGGCATCAGATAATACTCTAGCTCCATCACCCACTGGTCCTATGATTAGCAGAAAATCACTTTACCTTATCAAACCTTAGTTTTTTCACCTGTAAAATGGGGGTGAGATAATGTGGTGCTACATAATACATCAGGACAGAATAAGGACTGTCCTTTCTCAGCTCTAGAGAATTATAAGATTACAAACTAGTAGCATCACTATTGCACAAAGCTAATAAATTCCTAGAAAAGTAAAAAGGTTTCCCACCCAGTGAATGATTCAGAGACTGATTAAACAAGATTACCCATGGTGCACAAATAAAGGCAAATAAATATATTACTTTTCATCTACATAATTACCATTTCACAGTCCTAAACTTTATTTTGGGGACTAGTCCTAGAATTTCTTTAGTTTAGGGAGCTCTCTCCAGCAAAGCAACTCCATTTATCAAAGCATTTTCATTCTATTGGAAGTAAGTTAATAGGATAAATGAATCTCAAAAGAAAATTTTAGAGCCATGCAACTCCTTTCCAAATTCTCCATGGCTTACGAAATGCCAGAAAGTGGGTAGCAGAGACAGTTCAAAGTTGTAAGAATAGTTTGAAAAAACTCTTACTGGAAGGAAAGAGGAAATTGTTTTGAAGTGCTTAAAAAAAACTAATGAATCCAATAAAAAATTATACCACGTAAATATCAGCTAAACAAATTTAGTAGCCTTTTGAGGATAACTCTTAGAGGAAAAAAAAAGATGTGATATATACATATTTGTGGTTTACTAAACAAAGAAAACAACCAAGGAATCCTTTGGATTCCCCTCTTAGATAGCATTTTTAGGTTTCAATTAATCCAGTGGGAGTTAAAATGGTGCAGACTACGTAATAGTAATAAGGTAAAACATAAAAATATAAGAAAAGCAATATCACATTTTCTGCTAGGAAAATAGCCTCTTCAATCCAACATGTCTGCTTCTTTACTATGATTGTTTAATTCCTAGTTAGGGAAAAATGATAAGTGGTATCAAATTCATGCACCATCTTGTTTCCCTTAACTCCTCTGCTTTTGTGTAATTAAATAATCTTGTCAGAAATTTTGAAAACTAAAGGGATCACCTTTGTAGAATAAAAACTCAACTAGCCTACAGAAACTCATAAAAGCCTGCCAAAGAAATTTTTTAGCTGACATATCTCTATATGTGAATATGGGGTACCAATAAATTCTTACAACTTGAGCATAGCCTCCTCCCCACCATGGGCTAAATCTCAATGTCTTTTCATATCCTCCACTAAAACAGTGGAACCATATTGCTAAAATAAAAGTTTACAATATAGCTTGCCAAGCAATCTCAAACTAATCATGACACAGAATTTCCAACCTTGTGAAACAGGATGGTTGATAGGAAAATTGAAATTGAAATGTCTAGATAAGACTTCCAGAGTTTTATCACCCAATAAACCGTGACCTTTGTGAAACTATATTAAAGTAAATTATATAAAATAAGTTTTTCTCTGTCGTTTGGATTGTGAAGCAGAAAAAGTGCTGAATTTAGTGCCAAAGGACCTGAGTTCAAATCACCAACTATGTACATTATTACATAATAATCATTAGGCCTTTCTAAGTCTCATATTTCCCCCCCTATAAAATAAGGGGAGGTTGGTCTAAATGAATTCTAAGGTTCCTTCCAGTTAGATTTATGATTCTATTATCATCCCTCAAAAGGGATTGAAAAATGTCAGCTCGGATGAAGAACATAACCAAGGGAATATCATATACAGTAACAGCAACACTGTATGGTGATCACTTCTGATAGACTTAGCTCTTCTCAGCAATACAGCAATTCAGAACAAACCCAAAAGGCTTGGGATGGAAAATCCATCCAGAGATCCCAGGAAAATCCAGTGGAGGAATTATGGAGTCTGAATATTTACACTATTTTCACTTTTTAAAAATTTGGTTTTTTGCTCTTTTTTCATGGTTTTTCCTTTCTGTTTTGATTTTCTTTTCATGACTAATATGGAAATATGCTTAGCATGACTGTATATGTATAACCTGCATTAACTTGCTTGCTATCTTGGGGAGTAGAAAGGACAGGGAGGAAGGGAGAAAATTGGAGATCCAAAATCTTACAAAAATGAATGTTGAAAACTATTTTTCATGTAACTGGAAAAAGATTAAATAATATCAAATTGGGGTGGGGGAAAGAAAAATGTCAGTTCACTCTTTCTATCAAATGAGATATCTGTAAAGTACTTACCATAGTGCCTCCTGACAGAGAGTAGATACTTATTAAATGCTTACTCCCTCCCTCTATCAAAGTAAGCTGAAGACCCTCCAAGTCTCAGTGATTAAAAAATATAAAAGAATATGACAGACTTAAAACTACTTGTTTGTGCTTGGATTTTTTAAAAGATAAAGCAGGGTATTCTGGGGTTCTTTGCCATTTGTAAGACACCACAAAGCAACTGAAGCTCACCTTGTCCTTCTCCTAGAGCAGAGAATGAATCAGCAGTAGATATTCAGGTACACAGGAGGGGGTGGGGGAGAGCTGATTTTATTTGGTGAGAAAGCAGTTATGGTTTCAGTAAAAAAAATTTATGATTTCTACTTGACTCATCTGTCGTCTGCTGGGTCTGCTAAGCACGTCCACTTGGCTGTCGCTGGGGTGTCATTGAAATGAGAAAGAGCCTTGCCAGTGGAGCAAGGCCCAGCTAATGCCCCCATCCCCAGTTTTATGAGTTCTTAATGGATTGAATCACTTGTAGGTGTTTTTAATACCTACCGTCAGTTTGGAAAATGTTTCTCGTCTGGCAACTGGATAAGGACAATAAACTTGTCGAGAAAGCTGCTAACTATTCAATCTATTATTAAAAGCATAAAATTCAAAGGGATGGGAAAAGCTGTTTAGGCCAAAAGCTCTTCTCCCTCTCAACTCACCCCCAGCCATAATGATTTTTAAAAGTACTTCCTAAAATTCATTTCATTATTAGGAGAATTACCTGACAGGAAATGAAACCGTAATGACCTGGTGCTCTTTATCACCAACAAGAGACCATAGAAACAAGGGGACATCTCTATGTTCTGTAGGTGCTAGCAAATACTTCGAGCCTAAATGATAGCAAAGCTAGTGAAAATCTCTCAATGTTTATAATCAATTTGCTTTTCAAAAATCATAACGTCTAATTAAACAATCCATTCTAGAACAGAGTATTTGTCTTTTCCTCAATGTACAAAGTACAAGGCATCTCCTGGCACAAAAAAGGCACCATATACATATTCATTTACTTCCTCCTTCCTTCCACATTATCTATATTTGCCTGATATATAGTAGATACTATATGGATATTTATCTCCTACCCTTAACTCATATCTATACATACTTAAATCTATATAACTTGCTCTTCCATTAGCCAAAAAGCTCCTTAAGAATAAATTATTTCACTTCATTCTCTATCCCTAGTGCTAGCAGAGTTTTCCATAAGATGCTTTGTCCAGAATAAGCACTTAATAAATGCTTTTGCAATTCTTTACTCACATATTAAAAGCTTAATATAAGCTTAGTAGTTGATGGCTATTTATGGCTCCATCTCCTATGGTTTTACACAAATCTCCAGGATTTGTGAAGAGGAGCATCTGCTAGAATATAAACTTCTATTTTTATCAGTTATCTCTGCAATTGTTCTAAACTAGTGTTTGGGAAAACAGTAGTAATATACTCTGAATTAGGATGAAAATGTAATGTTCTTCAGGAAAAAATAAAAACATGCTTTAATAAAAAAAAAAAAAAGGTTTTGCATCTATTAACATTGAGTCCCTCCTGTGTAACCCTAACCTAAGAAGCAAATAACTAATGAAACTTTTTGTTTTATTACTGGGACAAAAAGTGGAGCAAATTGATAAGTTATAAACCACCTATTTGAGGCTGTGAGTGACTATTTGAGGAATGAATTTTCCATCTAGGATCTCAGTGCTGAATATGTTACAAACCTGAGCTCCCAGAGGCAAAAAAATAAAGACTTCTGCAAAGGGAATTTCCCACTGATGCTCGGACAGAATTTACAGGTAGTATGATCAAATGATCAGGCCATCACTTTAGCTAAATGGTTCATACATTTGGAATTAGAAGGGACCTTACAGATCATCTAGTCTAAGTCCATTGTTTTATGTATGGAAAAACTGGGGTGAAATGATTTGTCCATAAGCCAGGATTTGAACCTCTGACTCAATCTAATAAGCTTCCTACTGTACCATGTGCATCTCCAACTGAGTATGCATAGAGACAAGGTATAATGGCTTCTAAGAATAATTGATCATCTTTTTTTTTAAGGGCTGAGTTCATCATCCTTTCTCTCCCTAAAGAGAACAAGTACACATCATCCTTGATCTCCTTAGAGGAGCTTGGTTGATCATCTGGACTGCTAAGAAAATAAACCAGCCATTTCACATGTAGAAGAATTTTAAGATTTTTTTTCCTTTCTTCACTCATTAGTCATCCTTTCTCAAAACACATGTATTAGAAATAAGTAAAATAAGAGTGTCTATCTGCTATCTCTCTTGAAGCAGAAAAGCACCAACTAAAAGGATGGTCAACCTCATTGTTTCTTTAATTCTCTAGTGAATCACTTTAACATTCTACCAAGAAGCTCAAGAACTTTCTTGGAATGAAAATAAATCTAATGGTGGATAAGCTCCTAAAGCAATCCTCTTGCTTTATGACCTGCAACAATTGCCTATAATGAATACATTCAGTTGACGGTTATTCTCTTGTATTGTTTTGTTTTGTTTTCTTACTTTCCCTTGCATCCCTAGTCTTTAGCCCAGTGTTTGGAACATTTTTTGTGGTTGTTCAGCCATTTCTTTCTCCAGCTCATTTTACAGATGAGGAAGCTGAAGCAAACAGGGTTAAGTGACTTGCCCAGGATCACACACTCTTAGTTAGAGTCTAAGGTCAGATTTGAATTCGGGAAGATGAGTCTTCCTGACTTCCAATACTCTACCTGCTATGCCACTTAGCTGGCTCTGGCACATAAATGGCACTTAATAAATGCTAGCTATTTACTGACTAAATATAAAACACCATTGGAGAGAAATGGATCAAAATAAATCACATAACCAAAAATTTCTCTCATTGATCCTACTTCAAATGTATTTTTAATGACATGTATGATGAACAATCAATTCATTGATAATCATTTTAAATAGAAATAATAATAATAAATAATGTCTGCTTTTATTCTTAGAGCTGTGTGTAGGTTAAACTAATTTTATTAATAGCTAATTTTACTGTATTTGGATTTTTTAATGATATAACTCAAGTTCAAAGAGATAAGCACAGAAATAATACAGAATGATCCAGGTTTTTACTTTCAATTATGGAATTTTCAGGATACTGTTAACCCCTTCAGTCTGTCAGTTTTATACCAATTTCATAATAAAAATTAAAAATATATAGCTATCATATGTGTTCTGGCATGAATACCTTTACAGACCTACTGAACATTCTATCTTTCCTTGGCAGTCTCCCCAGCAGTGAATTATTGCTATCTCCTTCTTATGGGCTACGGTTTCCATCTTCCTATGTTGTAAGCTAGTGTACTTATTATGGATATCAAATCATTTAGTACATTTCACAAGGCAGGTAAGCACAAGTACTAAGCAAAGATCTGATTAAGAAATAAGCATGGATAAATAGCACAAAGCAAAACTCTAAATATAAAGAATATATATAATTATGACAAAAGCACTCTCTAATTTGGATTAACTTCTAGTGGTAAAATATATGTGATTTTTAAAAATTAATTCCCATAGTTTCTATAAAACAAAGCATTGATAAAACATATCAAAACTAAATGAAATGTTCAAAGGAAAGCTGATAAAATGAAATATTCTCAAATATAGTAGCTCAAATAAGGAAAGGGGAAATGAAAGCAGTTATGGTTCATCTTAGAAGCTAAACTACTAAATCTTGCTCCCAAGGAAAATTGCTTCTGAGGATACATCATAAATTGATCACAGACTATCATATTGTTATTTGTCACTCATAGTTAGATTCATAATTTTAAAATAATAATTTTAATTATTTTAATAATAATTTCAATCAGTCTTCTGCTATTTGGGATCATTGCTAGAAATTGATTTTAGATTCATTTTAAAGAATTTTGCTGAAAAGATTTCAACGGCATTATGTTTAAGTGAAGGGGCTGAGAAAACTAAAAAACTATTATGATCATCACACTGAATAATAGTTTTTCACATAATTCCCCCAACTAATCCCATCAAAAAGGTAAAAAAGAAAACCTGTTGAAATTATAGCTGAATCAATGAAGCAAGAAGATAGAAAGCCTCCGTAAAGGAAAAAAATATATGGAATACCAGAAGAAAAAAAATAAAATATACACCAGGTCAAGGGTAAGTATTTTGTTTAAAGTTTTCTATATGCCAAATTCTGGGCTTGGTGCTGAGAAATAAATATAAAATATAAAATCATTCCCACTCTAAGGAAATAATTTACTCTGAATCTTCCTACATCATCTGAGGGACAGAGATAGTTATTTCTGTCCTATCAGGAGAGGAAAAGGGAGAAGAGTTTGGGGATGGGGGGATGTGGCAATAGTTCATTAGAAGGGAATGGGCTCTTGCACCTATTTTTCCAGTCCAGATCAGAATAGGAAGACATTGGATAGTGAGAACAGGATCTAATCAGGAACAGCAATGCCTGATGACTAAATTGTCTGTAGCTGTGTACCAGATCCCTTCCCTAGTGATCTCGAGGTCCTAGGTCTAACACAGAGATTTGATATTGTTCAGGAAGTAGAAATAGGTTCCCACTAGTAATTCTGATACTCATTTTACAGTTCTGGAAAATAAATCCAGTACAGATTGAGAAAGGGACCTACACTTAAGGATGGTGGTCCAGGAAAAGGAACTAGATTGTATACTGAATGAGAAGCAGAAAAGCAAGCACCAACTATGTGATTGATTCCAGGAGCAGAAAAATATCCCAGACATTGCCTGCAGACCCATCTGAATTTGCAGTGCAAAAACCAGAACAAGAAGTTCAGACCAAAGTGGACCTTGAAGTTTTATCACTCTGAATCTGACCAATTTTCTAACAGATAGTGATTGAGAATAATAAAAATGTACTAGAACTTCAACCAAAAGCAAGCCTACAGTTGCGAGCAAAATAGAATGAAAACATCATTAATAAACATTACTAGAATAAGAATTCTAAAATAAACAATAGGCAGAGGACAAATCATTAACCATTTTCCTTTTTTTAATGTTTTCATTAACTTTAATGAATTTTTTTCTGTTTCTTATATCACCATAATGATGGATCTGTCTCCTTCTCCTTCTCTAAGAGCAATCCAATAAGACAAATAGTACTTTTTAGAAAGAAAAAGTCAGTACAATTGGTTAATACATCAGAAAAATTCTGAAAATATGTGCAATATATAACATATATGAACCTCCCATTTCCACAAAAGTAGCACATTGGACAACTTTTAGTATCTCTTCTTTCAAGTATCACTTAATCTTTTTAATTTTTTACATTTATTAGCTGATTTTTAGTGAAGCAAGTTCTTTCCCTACATAGACTGATTCAGTTATTGTATATGTTTTGGCTCTGTTTACTTCACTCTGCATCAGTTTATATAGATCTTGCTATGCTTCTATAAATTTATCACACATATCATTTTTTTTACAGCACAGTACATTCATAAATCACTAGTCATTTATGGGCATGGACTGTTTCTAATTATTAGCAATCATTAAAAAATGTTGTGTTTTATATGTATACACTAATATATGATGCCTCTTTTTTCTTAAGATATAAGGCCTTCCTTGGAATATAAGCTCATTAAATTAATGAGATTCTAATTCAAATGATCTGGCCATTTAAGTCATCTTATTTGCATAATTTCAAAGTGCTTTATCATTATAGTTTTCTTTCTCTGTTTTATCTTGCCATGGTTTAATTGTTATGATTAAATTTGTATCATAAAAAGATTCTAACAGGATTATATCTCTATTTTTGAGAATTATTTGAGAAGAGTAATAATAATTCTTTAAAAGTTTAATACAATTTTCCCATGAATCCATTAAATCTAGGTTGTTCCTTTGCAGCTAAATCTATTTTCTAAAATTGAGCTCTGTTCAATCATCTGATAGTTTGAGCACATTTATGTTTTGGAAAATGCTTCTCTATTTCCATTGTATTCTTGATTTTGTTAGCATATAACATGTGTAATATGTTCTGGTTCTTTTATTCTGATTTTACTGTGATTTACTTTTCTTCTTTGATCTATTTTGCCAATTTAATTTTCTGCTCTTCTGAAAATAATATTAACTAAAGGTTTATCAATTTTATTAGTCTTTTCAAAAATAGTTTTTAGTTTCATCATTTCAACAGGTTTATTTTGAGTTCATCTATTTTTTTTCAAATTGTAATACCACCTTATTTGTGCATATTTTAGATTTGCATGTATGTTGATTTTTTTAATTTTAAAATTTATATTCATTTCCTTAATCTTCTCTTTTTTTCTATTTTATTAATGAATAATTGTTAGGATATGATTTTCCCTTGAAGACTGCTTTAGCTACAACACAGAAATTGTGGAGTTTTTTTATCAATATCACTTTCTTTTGCAGTTATAATTTATTCTTTGACCCACTCATTTAATATTCATTGCTAAGTCTTGATTTGAAACTGTATTTTTTATTTGTGGTTCCTAAATCAATTTCTATTCTAATTGTATTTTGGTCTCTAAAAGATATGTAAAATACTTCTGCAGTTCGACATTTTGTTTGCCACATTTCTGTGGCCTTGAATATGATCAATTTTTGGAAAAGTTCCATGTAATTCAAAAGGAGGGAAGATTGATTTCAAGTATAAAATGCCCCAAAAGTGAAGAACAGAATAAATAAGCCCATATATACCAATATATTCACAGATGGAGGGGGTGAAAATATAGCACTGGGTAAAAAGTGAATGTCCTTATATTTTGTATTATCAAGCCAAGTGAATATGAAGAAATATAACTGTGCCATCATATATGCAATTCATTTTTCTTTTGTGTCTCTGTGCTTTTGATTCTGTTTTTATTAAAGTTTTTTTTATTTTAAAAACATATACAAAGATGATTTTCAACATTCACCCTTTTAAAACCTTGTGTTCCAATTTTTTCCCTTCTCTTACCCCTACCCCTTCCCCTAGACAGCAAGTAATCCAATATATGTCAAACAGGTGAAATTTCTCTATACATATTTCCACAATTATCATGCTGCACAAGAAAAATCAGATAAAAAAGGGAAAACATGAGAAAGAAAACAAAATGCAAGGAAACAACAACAAAAAAGTAAAAATACCAGGTTGTGATCCACACTCAGTCCTCACAGTGCTCTCTCTGGGTGCAGATGGCTCTCTTCATCTCAAGACCATTGCAATTGGCCTGAATCACCTCACTATTGAAAAGAGTCAAATCTATCAGAGTTAATTATCATGTAATCTTGTTGCTGTGTACAATGATCTCCTGGTTGTACACACTTCACTCAGTATCAGTTTATGCAAATCTCTCCAGGCTTCTCTGACATCGTCTTGCCAATCATTTCTTATAGAACAATAATATTCCATAATATTCATCCATTGTCCAATTGATGGGCATCCACTCAGTTTCCAGTTCGTTGCCACTACAAAAAAAGGCTGATACAAACGTTTTTGCACATATGGGTCCTTTCCCTTTTTTATGATTTCTTAGGGAGATAGAATCAGTAGAAACACTGCTAAATTGAAGAATATGTATAATTTGATAACCTTCTGAGCATAATTCCAAATTGCTCTCCAGAATGGCTGGATTCATTCACAGTTCCACCAACAATGTATCAGTGTCCCAGTTTTCCCAGATTCCCCTACAAAATTCATCATTATCTTTTCTTGTCATCTTGGTCAATCTGAGAGGTGTATAGTGGAACCTCAGAATTTTCTTAATTTGCATTTCTCTGATCAATAGAGCATTTTCCACATGTTTAGAAATGGTTTTAATTTCTTCATCTGAAAATTGTCTTCATATTTTTGACCATTAGTCCATTGGAAAGTGACCTGAATTTTTATAAATTTGAATTAATTCTCTACATATTTTAGAGATAAGGCCTTTTTCAGATGCCTTGAATGTTTATTGCTTCCTTTCTAATATTTTTTGCATTGGGATTTTTTGGTACAAAAATGTCTTAATATAATCAAAATTATCCATTTTGCATTTCATAATGTACACTAGTTCTTCTTTGGCCACAAATTCCTTCCTTCCCCACATATATGAGAGGTAGACTATCCTTTGTTCTTTTAATTTGCTTATAATATCACTCTTCATGTCTAAATCATGAACCCATTTGGTCCTTATCTTGGCATTTAATGTTACATATGTATCAATGCCTAGATTCTGGCATATTAATTACCAATTTTCCCAGAAATTTTTATCAAATTGTCATTGCTTATCCTTGAAACTGGGGTCTTTGAGTTTAATCAAACACTAGATTACTATAATCATTGAGCTTCAAGAACCTAACCTATTCCACTGATCGACTACTCTATTTCTTAGCCAGTACTAAATAGTTTTGATGACTTAGGTATGGTACAGCTAGGACACATCTATTTGCATTTGTTTTCATTAATTCTCTTAAAATGTTTGACCTGGTGTTCTTCCAGATGAACTTTATTATTATTTTTCTAGCTCTGTAAAGTAATTTCTTGGGAGTGTGATTGGCATGGCACTGAATAAGTAGATTAATTTAGGTAGTATTGTCATTTTTTATTACATTAGTTTGGCCTACCCATGAGCACTTGATATTTTTTCAATTGAATAGATTTAACTTTATTTATGTGGAAAATGTTTTGTAATTGTGTTCATATACTTCCTGAGTTTGCCTTGGCAAGTAGACTCCCAATATTTTATATTATCTATACATGTTTTAAATGGAATTTTCTCATTGTGTCTCTTTCTGCTGGACTTTGTTGGTAAATGATTTATGTGGATTTATTTTGTATCCTGAAACTTTGCTAAAATTGTGAATTGTTTCTAGTACTTTTTTGTTGATTCACTAGGACTCTCTAAATACACCATCATATCATTTTCATAGTGATAATTTATTTTTCTGCTCTTATTGATAACACTAACATTTCAAATACAAAATTGAATAGCAATGGTGATAGTGTACAACCTTGTTGCACCCTGATGTTTTTGGGAATGGTTCTATATTATCCCCATTCTCTATATTCTCTAGGATTTTTAATAAGAATGGCTTTTGAATTTTGTCAAATGCTTTTTCTGCAGCTATTGAGATAATCATATAATTTTTGTTAGTTTGGTTATTGATATTGTCAAATATGCTAATAGTTTTCCTAATATTGAACCAGCCCTGCATACCTGGTAGAAATCCTATTTGGTCATAGAGTATTATCCTGGGGATAACTTGCTGTAATATCTTTGCAAATAGTTTAAGATTTTGGCATCAATATTCATTAAGGAAATTGGTCTATAATTTTCTTTCTCTGTTTTGACTCTACCTAGTTTGGGTATCAGCACCATATCTGTGTCATAAAAAGACTTTGGTAGGACTCATTCTTTCTCTATTTTCCCAAATAGTTTTGTAATTGTGTTTATATACTTAATGAGTTTGCCTTGGCAAGTAGACTCCCAAATAGTTGCATAGTATTTGACTTAACTGTTCTTTAAATGTTTGGTAGAATTTACATCTAAATTCATCTGGCCCTGGAGGTTTTTTTCTCCTTAGGGAGTTGACTAATAGCTTATTCAATTTCTTTTTCTAAAATGGGACTATGTAAGGAATTTATTTCTTCTGTTAATCTGAAAAATCTATATTTTTATAAGTGTTCATCCATTTCACTTAGATTATAAGATTTATTAGCACATAGTTGGGCAACATAGCTCCTAATTATTGATCTAATTTCCTCTTCATTAGCTGAAAGTTCACCATTTTCATTTTTGATGCTATTTGATTTTCTTCTTTACTTTTTCCAAACAAATTAACTAAAGATTTATCTTTTTTTTCACAAAACAAACTCTTAGGTTTGTTTATTAGTTCAATACTTTTCTTACTTTCAATTTTATTAAACTCCCTTTTTTATTTTCAGAATTTCCAATATGGTTTTTAATTGGAAAAGGGTTAATTTGTTCTTTTTCTAGATTTTTTAATTATATGGTCAATTCATTGATCTTCTCTTTCTCTGTTTTATGCAAGTAAACACCTAGAGATGTAAACTTTCCCTTAAGAACTGCTTTGGGTGAATCCCATAAATTTTGGTATGTTGTCTCATTATTGTCATTCTCTTCCATGAAATTATCAATTGTGTTTATGATTTGTTGTTCTACCCACTCCTTCGTTTAGGATTAGATTATGTTTCAAATTAATTTTAGTCTATTTTTCCTTACCCTTTATTTTTAATTTTTGGTTTATTTTTCCTTACCCTTTATTACATATGATTTTTATTGCATCATGATCTGAAAAAGATACATTTATTATTTCTACCTTTCTGCATTTGATTTTGAGGTTTTATGCCCAAATACATAGTTCTAACAAGCTTAAGGAACTTGCCTGGGGTCACACAGCTTGTTAGTCTCACAAAAAATAAAATAAAGAAAAAGAAAAAAGAAAGAAAGAGGGGGGAGGAGAGAGGGAGAGAGAAAGGCAGGAAGGCAGGAAGGCAGGCAGGCAGGCAGGCAGGCAGGAAGGAAGGAAGGAAGGAAGGAAGGAAGGAAGGAAGGAAGGAAGGAAGGAAGGAAGGAAGGAAAAAAATTTACAATGAGTTTCTCTAATAAAGACTTCATTTTTCAATTCATAGAAAACTGAGTCAAATTTAAATAAGAGACATTTCTTAAGTGATTAACAGTTAGCAGATATGAACAGTCAGTTTTCAAACAAAATAATCAATTATCTATAGTAATATAAAAATTACTACTGATGAGAGATATGCAAATCAAATCAATTCTGAACTACTACCTCATACCGTCACATTGGCTAATATGACCAAACAAAGGAAAATACAAATGTTTGAGGGTTTTAAAAAAGTTATAACACTAATGTCCTATTGATGAAGTTGTATAATGATTCAACCATTCTGGAGAACAATTTAGAATTATGCCCAAAGGTCTATAAAACCATGCATGCTCTTTGACTTTGCAATACCACTACTAGGTTTGCATTCCAAACAGATCAAAAGCAAAAAGGAAAAGGATATAGCATGCAAAAATATTTACAACAGCTCATTTAGTAGTGACAAAGATTTGGAAAATGAATGCCCATCAAATGAATAATGACTGAACAAATTGTTATATATGATTGTGATGAAATACAATTGTACTTTAAGAAATGATAAGCATAATGCTCTAGGAAAAATATGGAAATACTTATATAAACTAATCCAAAGTGAAATGGGTAGTATCCAGGAGAATATTACACAAAGTAACAGCACTATAGTATGATGATCTACTATGAATAATAGCTTTTCTCAGTAATAACATAGTGATAATGTTGTATTTGTACAGGATTGTTAGGATTTATGACGAAAGGAAGTATCCATATCCAGTAGAACCTAAATGAAGATCAAACACTCTTTTTTTTTTACTTTATTTTTCTGTGTTTTCATTCCTGAATGACTTACATGGAAATGTGTTTTTGTATAATTGCACATTTATGTCAAATTGCTTCTTTCTCACTGTGGGGGGGAAGGGGGAAGGAGAGAGAATCTGGAGTACAATTATTTTTAAAAACAGAATGTTAAAATCATTTTTACAGGTAATGAACAAAAATGAAATGTTAAAGAAAAGAAAAATGGACCAGTTGTCAAAGAAAAGCTTGATATCGAATATGATAAACATGTGCTTTCATGATGAATAATCAAAGTATATGTGTCAAAATCTAGAACATTAACTGATGAATAATGTAAAGCAAGTGAAAGCAGCAATAGAAGTATATTTTATATATTTAACATTTTAAAGATAAAAAATTTCAAATGAATCATTATATTTAATTACTTTCTCCCAGTTAATTAACATGACACTTTACATATGTGCATGTATGCAAGTAACTATGGCCCATAAAAGTTGTAGTAGAATGACATCTCCCAATTATGACAAACAAAATCAATTTATTGAAATTAAACAGTTATATGAAGAAGAAACTCTTTTTGCTAAGTGCTTAATTATATGCACAGTACTATAAACTGCGTTGTCAAGGAATTTGCTACTGCTGAAACTTTTTCTAATGCATCCATTGTCTCCTAAAAGGAATAAGTACCTTTTAAGATCAACTCAATGAAATTATCCTCATTACCTGAAAATATGCACACCTAAAATGCACCATTGATGTCATGCTGATGAACATAATGATGGGACTAATGAGAGGAAGTTTCTTACTTATTCTCATTACCTTCTTTCCATAACACAGACAATTGAATGAATGTAGTTTTGCAGTTTATCCTCATAGTTGCATATATCCCTGGGATGTAAAGAAGGTGGGTTAAGACTGCCACGAATCCAATGCCTTTGAATTCCATTTCTGAAGCTACCTTCACAGATGGTATATGAACCATAAAAGAAAATCAGTATCATCCTTTTGTCATCATATTTTTTTAACAAAAAGGGGGATGAGAAGACATTTACTAATTCGATATGCCATTTTATTTGCCAGTCATGGATCCCAATAACTTTTGGTCCATTCTGAAAATCTAACTCACCCTTGAAAGATTTAAAGATTTTGAGACAATTGAAAGATTTGAGACAATTGACATCCCAACGCTCTTGGAATAAGTAAAGCTTCCCAAAGGAACTACTCAGAAAGGGAAAATATTAGTAGAAAATTCATGAATTCTTGTATACTTATAAGTCACATTACTTGGCATTTAAACCATATGTGTTTGCTTTTGCGTGTCTGTATGTATACATAATTCCAATTAAACATTTAGGACAATTATGTGCCAGACACTGTATTTGGCACTAGTACTGAATTATAAAAAATGTAGCCTGTGACCTTGAGGAACTTATTTTCTATTAGAGAGACAACACACACAAACACACACACACACACACAAGAGCATATACAAGATAATCCTGAGTCTTGATGTGGTTGACAATGCAGAAATAACACTAGGGGGTATAAGGAATGGCCTTATGCAAAAGTTGCACTTTTTGCTATTTTTTTAAATTCAGAACTTAGCAAGTACCAAATTAAATTAGCAGTTCCATATATATAGTAAAACAGAAAAAGAAGAATATATAGGACACTGTGTCACATATACTATGTTCTGTATGGTTTTCTTTTTTTTAAAGCAACTCAGATTTGCTGAGATCATCAAAGGAAAAGATAAATAGAAAGAAGGGGAGAAACTAAAACAGAATGTTGACATAGACCTACAGATAATGGGACTGATCTGGATGAAGATCCAGCAAAGGAGACCAAGAAAGAACAGCCAGATAGAAGAAGCCAGATGACAAAAAAAAAAAAAAAAAAGAAATGTATCCTCAAAGACATGAAATGTCTTAGCAATGTATTTGTATTTTTGGAGAACACATTTTCAGTTCAGCTATGAGGACAGAAACCAAATTGCAGAAGATTTAGAAGAGAGTATAAGGAAAAGTGGAATAAATAACAGTAGACAGCTTTTGTATGTATTTAAGCCAAGTTGACTTTTCCTTCTGTAGTCTACTGATGATACTAGAAAAATAACTACATTACTAACTCCATAAATTGATAATGTACTCATCACATAGAAGCCTATATAAAACTTGAAAAGGCTTATGAATCTATTCAGAGAGCTTCTGTTTATGACTACTGCTAACTTGAGAAAAATTTTTAAGAAAAAAGCAACATCAGAAGCTCAGCTTTCCTTGGATTAAGCCTCCAGAATGAAATATATTCTTAATATTATAGAATTTCCTAAAGCCTTGAACATTTTGAGTCTGAGTAGACACCCTGGGCTCATTAAAGTGCCTTTGGCATTTTAGACCCTACTTCGATTAACTCACTCTCCAGTGTAGAAACTTAGAATATGATTTAAAGGATTGGACTAGACTTAGGGTAAGGATAATGATCTCCCATTTTCACAGTCTCTTTCATCCCAAAGCTGTTTAAACTTGACAGCTCAATATACAAAACTATATACAAGGATCACTGCTTTCTTCACTTTAAAGTCAACCCCTAAGAGGTAAAATTGCATCAACTGCTAAAATGGCTATATGAAGAGAGTAGACAGAAGATATTTGCATGTTTTTAATCAATTTAGTAAGCAAAGATACTGAAAAAAATCAATTTTTCTCTTTCATTGCTAACAATATCATTTACATATATTTTGAAAATATTTGTTTTCATTCTATTTGTTGAAATAACTACTGAAACTCAGTCATTAGCACAAATATATATATATATATGTATATATATATATACTTTATAGACAAAAGATGTCTTTATTCTTTTAGAAGTTTGTAAACATTCTCTTGATTTTAATTCGATTTAAATGTCTACCACATCCTCAAGTGGGTAGAAAGCAAAAGTTCAAGACTGATTTTTAAACAATCTTTCTTTTATATGTATTCAAGCAAAAATTCCATAAAGAATAATGGTGAGCCTGAAACTATTTATAACTAACTTACTGAGGCCTGACTACTGAGACACAAAAGAAAGAATTACAAATAATTCACAGAAAGACGAAGGGTAGCTAGACATCAAGGTACATAAATCACTGGACCTCAAGTCAGATTTGTCCTCAGACACTTCCTAGTTATGTGCCCTTGGATAAGTCACTAACCCTGTTTGACTCAATTCCCTCATCTAAAAAATGAGCTGAAGAAAGAAATGGTGACCTTCTCTAGTTTCTCTACCAAGAAAACTCCAAATGAGGTCATAGAACATTGAACACAATGAAATGACTAAACAAGAAGGATTCAGATCCTATATACAACTCTGATTTTGATCAGCCTATGATTCCCATGCTTAGTCTAGAGTGATCCCTACTAATTGTATAAATTAATCTGTAACCTACTGAATGTGGAAACTCTCTGCATTGATGTAAATCAGGGCTTCATAAACTTTTTCCTATTACAACCATTTTTTTGGCCTGAGAAATTTTTGTACATATAAAATCGCTATACAAATAAAAGATTTACTGATAATAAATCATCATTTCCTAGCCCTCGTATTCCATTATATGACCCCGTATGGAGTCACAATGAACAATTTAAGAAGCTTTGATGTAAAATAGCAATCAATAAATAGTTATTGGCCCTTTGAAATGCTTACTCATGTCCACCCATAGAAATGGAATTGCAAAGACCCTTTTTCTGATACTGAAATAATCCTTTACTTTTGTCAAGGACCAGCCTCTTTTCTTTTTCGTTCATGTTTCTATATCACCCTTTAAACTATTCCTTCTTCAAAGTCCAAAAGTGACTGTGATTTGTTGTAGCTTCTTCACAGGCACTATACACCTGTGCATTAACTGCATGCCAATGTGTGATATTCACTTTTAATTCCTCCAAAACTAGGTCTTGAAGCCTTCACACTTGCAGCTATAATAAGATCCATCATAGAATATTGGTCTTATAAGGAGGAGGAGGATTAGTGTCTGAGAGTAGATATTGAAACCAGTATTAAAATATTCTGAAAGCATACTTCTGTTTAATTCATGGCTCAGTTGACTGTCCATTTGCACTATCTATTCTAGATGATTTCTAGATCTTCCATCCAACTGCATGTCATGATTTAGATAATAGACTTCCTTCATCCACTTTGTTTTCCTTGTGTGAATGCTTAAAGCTAATTCTTGTGTATAATTAGCTCTTCTAATATTCTACAACATTTCCCAACTTGAGGCAATCAGAACAAAGCCTTCAGCAAATGGAAACACGTGGTTAGTGAAGTTTGAGATGATCAAATATCCAATGAATTGAGTTTCTTTAGGCATTTGGGTGTGTGATAGAACCAACGATACAATTTCCTTTCTTTACTTTTCTGTTGGCTCTCTAAAGAAAATCTATGAGCTACCCTTTCACTTATTTGCAACTTTGTGGTTTCATCTATTCTATTTCAGCTGAAAATAAATATCAAGATTAATAGTATTCACTCCCCTTTTTTTTGGTGTGTTGCCTCATTGGTTATGAAAAAATAATCTCATTTTACAGTACCATTCATATTTTAGAAGGTTTAAAAAGTTAATGTTTCCTAAGCCTCCATGCTCTTCTTTTCTACTATTGCTAAGAAAGACCATTGCAGACTTTTCTAAGTTTTATGAGTTGTCATGATCAAGACTCCATCATCAAGTGGTCACATCAGACCAGGTAATGAGCCTCCCTGTAATGGTCCTCAGAAAAGTGCTATAATCTATTTCTGATAATGTGCTGGAAACCTTTCTAGCATGATAGAACCTTCCATAGCTCGAACTCTATGGTACAGCATTCAAGACCACATCACAATGAGTCATTAGAGTTGAACATGGAGGTGCTTTGGGGGAAAATAAATTCCTTCCTTCAGAGAGCTGATATTCTACTGTTGGTATTATTATTGTTGGTACCTGTATAAGAAGGAAAGTGAATAAAGCATTAACTAAAACTTCACAGTGGATTTTTGCAGGTACATCAGTCCATCAGGAGCAGTGGCTGTGCTGTCTCGTAACTCTATGTGAAAACACAGTGGGACGCTAGATAATTGTATGAGTGTCATGACCAGAACATGCTAATGGTTTTTAAGTTAGCAGGGGTAAGCAAATTAAGCAAAACATTAGGAAGAGACTTTGGAATAGCAGGTGATTTCTCCCACACTGGGTTTTCATGAGTTGAATTAAAGCCCACAGTAGATGCACAGAATGATTTTGAAAGAAAGTTAAATTCAAAAATCCATAACTGGCTTCCCAAGCATAAGGGCTTTCCACTGTCTAATAGCTACAGTTACCAAAGGGTTTAACTTTCCAACAAATATATTTAGAGGGGAAAAGCATTTTTTACTATTTAATCTAGACACAATTGGCCAGTCCTCTTTCTTCTGTTATTTCTGTAAAGCTCTTCTGATAGGCTTAGTATTTATTATAGGAAAATTCCAAAGAGACCCCCTCTCCCAGGAAAGGAAATTCAAGACAATCTCTTCCCAATTCTCTCATTTTGACAGATGAGCAAATTGAGATTCAATCTATAAAGTCATTTGTGCAAGATGAAGGAAGGAAGGAAGGAAGGAGGGAGGGAAGGAAGGAGGGAAGGAGAGAAGGAAAGAAGGAAAGAAGGAAGGAAGGAAGGAAGGAAGGAAGGAAGGAAGGAAGGAAGGAAGGAAGGAAGGAAGGAAGGAAGGAAGGAAGGAAGGAAGGAAGAGAGGGAGGGAGAGAGGGAGGGAGGGAGGGAGAGAGGGAGGGAGGGAGGGAGGGAGGGAGGGAGGGAGGAAGGGAGGAAGGAAGGAAGGAAGGAAGGAAGGAAAGAGGAGAAAAGAGAGAGGGAAAGAAGGAAGGAAAGAACATTATTTGATACTGATATTATCTTTATTATCGTAGTTTTATCTGTGATAAGATCAATGAAGATCTATAATTCATCTGTAATATATTCTTAGGGTGTTTTCCATACAACATTCAAAATATTTTCCCCATGATTACATAGTACAATGGGTAAAATGTAGGACTTGATCCCCAGGTCTTCCTGATCCCCAAACCAGCCCTCTATCTACTATGTCAGCTGTTTCCCACCATTTAACTTATTTGAATTATCATCATTATCCAAACTCTAAAACTAACAAGCTATGAAATTCCAAAACTTTTAAGATAAATTTGTCTTTTCCCTTATCTTTACTGTGTGTGTGTGTGTGTGTGTGTTGTGTGTGTTGTGTGTCTATCTATCTCTATCTGAAAGGACTGGTTAACAAAAGATGCTATCAATTAGGGAAATGTGTAGTCTACTGAAGAGTGAAAGCCAACTATGGTTTCAATAGCACTTTAGCAGCAGTCCTTGCATACAGACAATGAATTCCTAATTGCAAATAATTATCTATTTGTTAAAGCAGAAATATAGCCCAATTCTCCCTTCTATTCCACATGCATTTGTATGTGCACTAAAAGTAATGAAACTTCATTTCTTCTCAAATGTTCCATAATTCAAACTTTTGTCCAAAAAGTCACGCTGACCTTCACTTCCCCCAATTAGAACAAATTAACAAGGTTTTACTCCACTCAAGAATGATGAAATTTCGACTTATACTGATGAATATCCTCCCAGGGATCATAACTTTCATTTCACTGGCAAGTATCAATCCCATCTAAATTCAAGAGAAAATTTGCTCTAATGGTTTCTGAAATAAGCTCAGAGTAATTAAGTCAACCAATAGCAAAATGGCATTTCGATAAAGCTTAACATTCTCCTGTCGACTTCTTTCTATTTTCCAAATGAGACACTTTTGGAGTGATTCATGGATATGAAACTCTAAATATAGGCAAAACATAGGTGAGAGCACTTTTCTGAAGGCTAGTAATCTTCCATAGACAGGGAAAAATTTAATCACCAACAAAAATGCTAGCCACAAACCAAAGCACGCAGGGATCAAACGCAAAGGACACCTCATTATACTCTTGCTCGTTGGCAACTTTTCCCTATCAGCAGTAATAGATGCTCTCCATCTAAAAATGTAGTTGTTTGATACTTGGCTTTCTAAATGGAGTCAGCTTCTAACAGAGTTATATCTTCAAAATATATGTATTTTTCACATATATTGTTTCCAAATGCCAGTTTGAGAAGTCTAACAGCAATATCTGGCCAGTGTTCAATGTTTCAGGCACAAGGACTGAGTTTTGCTTTGTCTGAAGTTAAGATGGGCTCTTTCTCCAAGCTATCTCAACACATAATGGAGCACTGAAGGAAGAAACTAGGTTTGACTTCAAGAAGTACAGCTGTAACTGAATTGTGCCAAATCTGGTATTATAACATGATTCTTAGTTGTGATTTGAATTAAATTAAAAGCATTCTATTAAAGCCTTCTCCTTCTTACAATATGTTACTCAGAACTAAATAACAAAGGGTAGAAAATATTTGAAAAGAGCACCATCATTATTATTTCCCATAATTAGAACATTATGTTTAATATTGTCTAATCTCATTCACTTTACTGAACAGCTATTATCACATTTTTAGCTCAGGTTGAATTGGTTGTTTACTAAATCCACTGAATCTTCATAAGACATTTAGCCGAGAAAAATCACCCCTATATTTAGGGGATAGCTAGGTATGACAAAGGTCTGGAATCAGGAAGATCCAAGTTCAAATCCAGCCTCAGACACTTAATAGCTGTGTGACCCTGGGCAAGTCACTTAACCCCATTTGCCCAAGTTTCATTAGCTGGAAAATGAGCCAGAAAAGAAAATGGTTCTTTAGTATCTTCGCCAAGAAATCCCCAAATGGATCTCATGAAAAGTTGACATGATCAAAACAACTGAACAAAACCCAAATTTAGGCAAATTCCATGTTTTAGTTGTCCAAATTGAGCAAATTATGAGCTGTTCATTTTACCTAGGATACATAATTATATATCAATAGATAGCTATATTATAGATATGGACATATATGCATAAGCATGCACATGTGCATATATACACAATATAGCATATGTAGTGCATATACATACATATATTTTGTGTGTATATATACAAATAAAATACATATGTGTATAATATATATGTAGCCTTAGAAACAATATAAATGCTAGATGTACATATATATATATATATATATATATATATATATATATATATATATATATATATATATGATTCAAGTTGTGATTTTAACCAGATGAATACTCCATCTATCATTGTAAATTACAAATCAACCATGTCTACTTAGTCTGCAACTCTGGTCTATGCCTTCTTATAACTTAACATTTATCCAATATGGTAAAGGCCTGTCCTAATGTCTTTTGACTTTCCATGGGTACCAGTGCTGTATATCCCTATCCCTGAGTTATTTCTCAGTCATGTGACATTATTGGCTTCCCTTCTTTTCTAGTTCTATGTCTTGGATAATTTTTTTGAAATCACTTCTTATTCACATTTCTCTGGTAGAAACATATCTCCTTATATAACTCTATATTGAAACCAGTGACCTATGTGGGAAAATCCTAACTTTTTTCTCTAAAAGGAAAAATATAGATTTCTCACTCACAAAAATGTAAGGCATAATAATAATAATAATAATAATAATAATAATAATAGCTAGTATCTATATATGGTTTTAATATTTTCAAAATACTTTGTGAGAATAATTATAAATATAAAAAATTATGAACTAGATAAGTAAATATAAATATTTATATAAAATATAAAGAAATTATAACTATGAATAATTGGTTTTGAAAATATTAAAACCATATATAAATAGAAGCTATTCACAAGCTACTTGGTAGTACATGATCTTTTTATCTCCAGTTTATGGTTGAGAAGAATGAGGCAGAAAAAAGCTAAATGACTTGTCCAGCATCCTACAGCTAGTAAATGAAGGAGCTGGATTTCAACTAAGGTCTTCCTGACTCCAGATCCAGCACTTTATCCATTTCACCATATAGCTGGCTAAATAGATACTATCAAGTTAAAGGGAGCCCTAAGTAATGGAGAAATGTGATACGATCAAAAATAAATAGAAGTTGAACTTGAAGATATGAAAGAATTTTTAAAATAAATTCTAAACACAAAAAGGTTTGGCAATTGTCAATGTTGTCAAATTACCCATGCATATATCTGGTAAATAAAAACTATTAAAATAAAACATTTTTAAAATTAAAATAAATTCTAAACATTGAAAATTATATTAAAATGTAATGTGCCTAACAAAGTATTTGGGGAAAAGATATAAAAACAAGGTGATGGCACACCTGAGACACTGAACATGGCATCTGGCAGCTCCTGTCACTCATGGACCAGATGAAGGCCTAGGATCAGCCCTCTGAAAAACCGGTATGTCCCTCTCTAAGGGAAGCATACAACATTAAGGACCTACCCCATTTGCCAAAAATTAGTAAGATTCCTAGAGAATAATACTTTCAAGTGCCATCTTGCCCAAAGGTCCTTTCTTGGTCCTCCCAAATGTTGCCTTCTGCAAAGTTAACTTCCATCCTCTCTGTATATTTTAAGTACCTAATTATTTTCACATTGTCTCTCCCAACCGAATGTAAACTTCTTGAGGATAGAGGCTGATTTTGCCTTTGTTTGTATACTGAGCCTTAACACAGTATACAATCCTTAATAAATTGACTGAATTATCAATTGATTGGATATAATATGATAGAATATTCTGAACTGGCCAATGTGTTTTTCTTTGTGTATTAAACTGTTTGCCTTTAATTAAAAAAAGCATATTTTAGGTTTCTCAGAAACTCACATTGCCTGTCTCTCAGGGCTATTCATAAGCAGTGTTCAGTAGCAAAGCAAAAATAATGGAGGAGGCTAACAAAATGTCTCCATGAAAATGCCAAGAATTCTCTCCAGTCTGAAACTTGATAACGGGACAAGTCGTTTTCATTTTTCTTGGTCAAGATTGGTGGGTCTATGTTAGTTATTTCTACAGGTAGATGCCTCTGCCTCCTCCCTCCTCTTTATTCAAAGTCCCTTTCCAAATAACTGCCACAATTCGATTATATCAAGACACTTAAATACTGATTCATTCATCAAAAGCAGGGTTGTAAAGAAGATATAGTTTGGGAAAGAAATATTTTTCCATCTCTTCTCACTTCCCAGTAACACAGGACAGACATGAAAAAGGCCATATTTCCCTATTTTTCTCCTACCTTCATTAGCCTTTTGGAGCTCATGAGGTTGGTAAATATTCATGGTATTAATGGAAGAAGAATAAAAGTAATTGTAGCAAATAAGAGCCAAAATTAAATTAGAAAAAGATTGTGAGAAAACAAGTCTTTAAGATATTTCCACATTCTACTAGACATTTCATTGGTTAAAAAAAAGGGGGGTGGAATTCAAGCATGTCTTATGAATAAGCATCAGGTCTGTGATGTTGTCCATGTGGGAACTTCTCTACTAAGGTTGTGATTTTCCAGTTAAGGTGGGGCCTTGTCTGAAGCAGCTAGGAGGGGCAATGGATAGACCACTGGGTCTAGCATCAGGAACACCTGAGTTCAAGTCTAAATTCATATAATTCCAAACTGTATGACCCCCGGCAATCCATTTAAGTTCTTTCTACTTAGTTTCCTCGATTGTGAAATGGAATCCATAACAGCATCTATCTCTCAGAACTGTTGTGAGGACCAAATAACAAAATATTTGTAAACATAGGGGAGGCACTTAATAAATGCTTTGTCCTTTCCCCTTTATAGAATTTAAGTGATTTCCCCAGAGTTACACAGTCCCCCAGTGTCAGAGGGACTGCAATCTCTCCACGATGTCCTGTATTATAACCAGTATTACCCTGATAAAAATCATTACAAAATTCCCTGCACAAGCCTCCAAAAGAATGAACCCTTTGTGTGTAGTTAGGGAGTGGAATAGTTGGAGAAAAGTAAGGGAATCTGACACATCCAATGGTCTAGATGGCCCTGCCCATGCTCAGTTTCAGGGGGCCTGGAAGTAAATGTTAATATTGTACATTTATAATTCAAAGAGCCCTTAGATCATCTAGTCCAATTTAGATGAGGAAGTTCAGTCTTAGGGAAATTACATGACTTAAAGATCCTAAGGAGCCAGAGGCAGGACTTGAAATAAGATACTCTGTCTACCAAACTGTGTTCTCTCCTTTGCCCTATACTGCCTCTTCTCTATGAATGATATTATAGGTTGGTCTTCCAAGTGGATGTTACTGTGCCCTATTTTTCCCCTTTTATCCTATTCCCAAGACAAAATAGGGATCATAAACTTATTACCTCTAAATATGAAAAGAATTTCAAGAGTCGGGCACTGGGTTCAGAATAGTAGGAGTCCTGAGCACAGAAAAATTCTTGAAGTAACTGATAAAGAGGCTATTAGTTATTCCTCAGTAGGGGAAACCTAATAATACATGGATCGATAAGTGCTAGAGTGGACTTCAGTTAAAAATGGCATGAGTCAACAAGGTATTTCTAAAAGAATAATCCCTCCAGGGAAGAAGACAAAAAATGATCACTATGCATTTTTCTACCTCATTTTTGTGAAATATCAATTACTTCCATGAACTGTCATAACCATCTCTTGGCCCAGTAAGTACAGCATCTGTGCTTGCTGCAGTGTGAGTATCCAGACAACAATGGCTAATCAACTCTCTCAATTGTAGAGCATCATTAGGGGGGACATGGTTTTTGGAAGAGCCCTCCAGGTGAAAAGCAAAAGCTGGTCTTGTAACAGGTGGAAAATCAGGCTTTAGCTCAGAAAGCAATTTGCTTAATCAATCCAGAGGTCACCAATCTGGCTCAAGGGTTTTCAACCTGACATGAGACTGGTGAGCTTAACACAACCTATGCAGAGAGAAAAAAAAAATCATTCCAAAGGAGACAACAGCAAATTAATGCCTAGCCCCTTCCTGAGAATTCTAATCAAAACAATGACATAAATATAAAAGAAGCACAGGTCTGGAGCCTTGAAATTTTGTCATTGATTGCTAGAATAAAGATGAGTTCAGAAGAATTACTTAAAATGTATCATAACTCCAATTCCATGGAATGAACTAAATAAGAAACCCAACAAGTCAAATACCATTGTGGACAAATGCAAAAAATAATCCCTGCAAAGCTGATCTCTATGCTACAAATAATGTTCTCCTTATTTTAAGTAATTAACAAAGCAAAATGCTATTCCTCCTTTCCCTCAAAACACCTGAAAATGCCTGGTCACTTATAATATTCTGATCTGGAAAGAACCTAAAGGTGTTGTAAAAATCTCATTTTATAAAGGAGAGAAAATGAGCTCTAGAGAAGTCACATGCAGTTAAAGTGAGGATTTAAATCCATATCTACTGACTACAAACCTAGTGCTTTTTATAATAATCTATTGTTAAAAGTTTGACTTAATCATCAAAATCAATTAGGTTGATTGAATTTTTAAAATATATTTATCACACATTAAATATATGTGTAATACCACCAGATGGTGAGAAATGAAATTACAGAAGGAAAAAAACAGGAGGGGGGAAAAGGTACAAAAAGACCTCCAGAGTTTGGGGGGTTTGGTTTTGTTTTTTGATATGTTGTGGAAATTATTATTTTTGTTTGGGTAAAAAATAGCTTGTGATTTATATCTAGAGGAATAACATCTCAGATCTTTGTAATGTCAAAGTTGATATTAATTGGTATAGATACAGGCTGCAAAATCATCATTTAGGATTTTCAACACCATATCCTTTGTCATTTGTCCATAATTCTCTTGAGGACCAAGCAGGGTCCCAGGTACAGGCGGTATAAGGAACCCTACACTAAAGCCATTGCCAGGCTCATCAAGGTTAAATGAAAATGACAACATGTCATGTTTAAGTCACATCACAGAACATCAAACCTGGTTATGGGTGAAGATTTGGAATGATTCATCAAGGAAGGAAAATCATTAATACATTCATTCAACAAGCATGTATTAAGCATTAACTATTTGCCTTATACTCTTACTAATGCTGAGATTACAGAGAAAAAAGCACAATACATTTAAAAATATTTATAGATAGTTCAACATTGAAAGATATAAAAATGGTAGACTATGAAAGATTAGGATCAAGACAATGATCCAAGGTAATTCCAAGAGACCCATGATGAAAAATGCCATCTACTTCCAGAGAGAGAATAAATGAACTCTGAGTACAGATTGAAGCACACTTTTTTCACTTTTTATTGGGTTTTTTTGTATGTGTTTTCTTTTTGCAACATAGCTAATATAAAAATACATTTTGCATGATAGTTAATGTTAAACAGATATCATAATACTTGTTTTTTCAAGGTGTGGGGACAGGATAATAGGGATGGAGAGAATTTAGAACTCATTTTTTTAAATGTATGTTAAAAATAAATTTTTAAAAAGAAACAAAAATAAAAGTAAAACAATCCTTGTCCTCAAGAGGCTTATATTTTTCTATATAGATTTTTAATCATTTTTAATGTCATATCCTCTTTAACAATCAAGTAAAACCTACAGACTTCACATAATAGTGTTTTAAATGCATAATATAAAATAAATAGAATTACTAAGGAAATAAATCATATTTAAAATTGTCCAAAAAAAAATTTAAGTCATTCTCTATCTTAAAAGCTCTTGGAACTGGAAGAAGCTCCATGAATATTAATAAGTAGATATAAATTAATTACAAAGTAAAGACAAAGTACTTTTGGGCAGGAGGACATTGCCAGTCAAGAAGGGGAAAGAAGATCAGGAATGGTATTGTGGAGGAGAGGACATTAGTGCTGAGCCCTAAAGAAAGCCAAGGATTTAAAGAGATGAGGATGGATGAACCACAGTGGTCAACATATGCAAAGGCACAAAGACACAGAATTGGCAGATGTAACATTATGTACAAGGACCAGCAAACAGGGCACTCTGGTTGGAATGGAACATTTAGGGAGGAAGCAGTAAAAAGTCAGTATGCAAAGGTAAGCTGATGACACATTATGAAGGACTTTATAGGACAGAGAACTTTGCATGTTATTCCAGAAGCAGAAAGGAGTTATTGAAGTTTCTTGAGTAAAAAATAACATAGTCAAAACTACACCTTAAGAATACTTATTTGGAAGCTAAGTAGAAGATAAATTAGAGAAGGGAAAAACGAAGGCAGGAAAATTAATTAGAAGGCTGTTGCAATCCTCCAAGTAAGAGATGAAGAGGTCCCAATTTGGATGATGACTATATGAGGGCAGAGCAGGAGAAAAATACAAGAGACATTTTTGAAGTCAAATTTACATAATTTGCCAAGAGATTGGCTGTGGTTTATGAGAGGGAGTGAAGAATCCAGGATGTTGCCAGCCTTGAAAACCTGACTGAATGGGGAAAGGTTGGCATCCTCAACAAAAATAAAGAAGTTGGGAAGAGGAATGGAATTGAAGGAGAAGGGACGAAGAGAAGGGATTCTACTTTAGATAGATGAGAGGCTAGTGAGGAAGGAACAAAGGAAGTCATCATCCACACTTGAAGCTATTCTTCCAGGAAATAAAAGGAGTTTCTTTCTAAAGTCCACTGCAGATTTACCCAAAGAACAGGCAATAAGATAGCAAGCTCCATCCCTCCCCATTGAGTTTCAATCTTCCCCTGGCATTGATCCACATGAGCCCAGCTTGTTCCAAGGGATAATCCAAACCTGTGGTGCTTGTTGATGAGGACTAGAACAAGGGAATTTCAAGTGCTCACTTATTAATACCCAATTTATTTTCACATATTTTGGCAGATCTCTGATTACAGCATTCGCATAACTATAACTGTCATGAATGTAAAAGGTAATGTCAATTGAATTGCATTCAGACAAGCTATTTGCAGCCCTCCAATCTTGAAGTCAGACCCAACTGCATAATTGCGTTAAAGACAAGTCTGCCTTTGAAATGATCTAATCAGTCAATCAATACACCCCAACTGCTGCCGATTTTATACAGGGCAGGACAAAAAAGCTCATCACATGACCAGAACATCCCCACAAGGCAAAACACACAATATTCCTGTTTCTGAACATTTAACCTGTTCAGCAGCGAGGTACCAGGGACAACATCTGCTTGTCCTGGCTCAAAGCCATTAGCAAACTATCCTTTTAGGTTAATTCTCCAATAAGGTGCACTCCTTTTGTAAATTGTCAGTGTTTCAAGGAGGCAGATGTTTCCCTGAAGGAATAGGAAAGGGAAGTGTTCTGATAACATCATTGTATCCTGAAAAGAACTGAGATTTTGCCTCAAAATGGATATGAAAGATGGGGTGCAATATTTGTTTATCCTTAGGACTGAAATTTCTAAGCCATCACATGATGAATAAGAATAATAAGAAATGAAGTCTTTCATGTTGCTATTTGGTTAATTCTCCAATAAGGTGAAGCCCTTCTGTAAATTGTCAGGGTTTTGTTATGAGACCTTCAAGGAGGCAGATGCTTCCCTGAAGGAATAGGGAAGGGAAGTGTTCTGATAATTTCATTGTATACTGAAAAGAACGGAAATGTTGCCTCAAAATGGATATGAAAGATGGGACGCAATATTTGTTCATCCTTAGGGCTAAAATTTCTCAGGCTTCACATGATGAATAAGAATAATAATGAATGAAGTCTTTCATGTTGTTATTAATTAGAACATTGAAATCCCCTCATCCTCTTCTTTCCCCCCCTTTTTTAACCAAGATCGAATCCAATAATATAAACAAGAAGAAAAGTTGTCTAGTACACAGCTCACAATATTCAGCCACTCAATTTAAGCCAATTCTTCATAACGGGGCAGTCTTTGATGATTCAGTTTCAGGTTTTAACTTGACTTACATTCAGTAGCAGTATTATTATCAGCTGTTTGCCAGTGGCTCTGGGTATAATTTTCTTTTTTATACTGCTTATTGGACCCAAGCCTACTCAATTTAGTGGAGCCGGCCTCAGTGCCTCTCACTTTCTTAAAACACAGAGCTTTCCAATTTCCAGGAATGTTTATGGTATCAGAATAATTTGAAACAGGTGTTTAAACCTCTTTCCTCTGCTGTGCAACAGAAGGTTTATATATTTTTCATTATATGTTGAGACCGACTACGGCACTTGGAATGGCCATCTGTCACCAAATCCATGCTGTGTGCTGTACTGTAAGAATAATAGGATTTTTCATTGCAGACTCCCTTGAAAGTAATGAGATGGCATTCTCCCACCCTCTGGATGCACAGTCAGTCATTGTTTTAGACATGGCCAAAGCACTGTCTTGAAATCATTTCTGTTTCCAGGCTCACCAAATGTCATCAAAGAAAGAACTGAAAAAGAGGGCATCCTGCCCTCATATTCCCAGCAGCTAACAGAAAAGAGAAAGAAAGATAAGAAAAGAGGAGGAGGGAGATGGGGAGAGAGGAAGTGAGAAAGATAAAGGGGCAGAGGGAAAGAATGAGAGTGCCTTGTTTCCTGCATTTAATAACTCCTCACTGCATTAGTCACTTTAGAATTTAGAATTTACACTGGGAACTCCAAAAGTGAGAAGTACCTACTTCTTAAGGCATAAGACTTTATTTGGGAATTAGGTAGGCATTAACTCTTTCACTCAAAATGTATTCCACATTTTAAAAAGAAAGGAAAAAAAAACTTTCCAGATCAATATTGCTTGCTTTTATATCCTCATTTTGAAAATTTAGCTCGCTTTTTAACAAGATAAGGAAAGAGAAAGAAAGAGACATACACACAGACAGGGAGACAGAGAGGGAGACAGAAAGACCCAGAGAGAGAGAAGGTGAGGATGATGTCATAGGCGAGGGCAATAATGATAGAATGTTAGATGAGAGATAAGATAAGTAATTGAAAAATAAAGAAAGAGATGTTAGATGGATGGCCAGTAGAGAGAGAGAGGGATGGCAGATTAGATAGATAGATAGATAGATAGATAGATAGATAGATAGATAGATAGATAGATAGATAGATAGATAGATATTCCAAGCTTGGGATAGATAGATAGATAGATAGATAGATAGATAGATAGATAGATAGATAGATAGATAGATAGATAGATAGATATTCCAAGCTTGGGATAGATAGATAGATAGATAGATAGATAGATAGATAGATAGATAGATAGATAGATATTCCAAGCTTGGAATAGATAAATAGATAGATAGACAGACAGACAGACAGATAGATAGACAGACAGACAGAAAGACATACAGAAGATGGACAGACAGATAGAGAGAGAGAGAGAGAGAGAGAGAGAGAGAGAGAGAGAGAGAGAGAGATTCCAAGCTTGGGATAGATAGATAGATAGACAGACAGACAGACAGACAGACAGACAGACAGACAGACAGACAGATAGATGATAGATAGATAGATAGATAGATAGATAGATAGATAGATAGATAGATAGATAGATAGATATTCCAAGCTTGGAATAGATAAATAGATAGATAGACAGACAGACAGACAGACAGATAGATAGACAGACAGACAGATAGACAGACAGACAGAAAGACATACAGAAGATGGACAGGCAAATAGATAGATAGATAGAGAGAGAGAGATATTCCAAGCTTGGAATAGATAAATAGATAGATAGACAGACAGACAGACAGATAGATAGACATACAGAAGATGGACAGACAGATAGATAGAGAGAGAGAGAGAGAGAGAGAGAGAGAGAGAGAGAGAGAGAGAGAGATTCCAAGCTTGGGATAGATAGATAGATAGACAGACAGACAGACAGACAGATAGATAGATAGATAGATAGATGATAGATAGATAGATAGATAGATAGATAGATAGATAGATAGATAGATAGATATAGAGAATATGGGGCATAGATCTCTCATAATGAGAAATTCCCTCCAATAATAATAATATTAATAACAATAATTAGCATTTATATAGAACCTTAAGGTATACCAAGCACTTTACATGTTATCTCATTTGATCATTAATGCAGGTCAGCAATCAGGCTGTAACTTAAGTCTAAATCAGGGCTTCTTAACTTGGGGTTCAAGACTTTTTCTGGTTCATGGGGATAATAACAGCACAGAGATATTGTGAGAACCAAATCAGATAATAGTTATATAAAGTGATTAGCATAGTGCCTGATTGGCATTACATAAATGCTTATTAGCTTCCCTCCCCTACTTTATAATCCAGAAGACATTTCATGATGTCAAGTCTTTTTTCCAGGTTAAACAACCTCATTGGTTTGTATCAAATGATATTCATCAAAGGTGATCAGTTCGAGAACCCTCACTCTCCGTGTCATCCTCGAAGTTTCCTGATTGATCACTGTCCTTCCTAAAAGATGGCACTAAGAATTGTACATGGAACACCAGGTGGTCTGAGCAGGGCAGAGTATGCAAGACTCCCACACACCTCCTGAGCACAATGTCTAGTCACTGGACACTAAAGTTCAAATGTCAGAGGGCATCCAGTGCTTGGAGCAATCCCCCGTCATGTCATAGGGACGTAATAAATGCTATATGACTGGTTGAATATAACTGGTCAGGCCTCCGCTGTCCAACTGACCCTGCTATAATGTCTGTGCCTTATAGAGAGCATCCAATGATCTCCACACAAGGTGTAGGTATTGTGCAAAACAAAGCGCAATATTAGTTCTTGCTATTTGGGACAAGGGGAGAAGAGAATAAGTATTTATATAATAATTACTATGTGTCAGGCTTTATAATTATCTTATTTGTCCTCATAACGATTCTGTAAGATAAATACTATTATTATCCAGTTTTATAATTGAGGAAAGTAAGGCAAACAGATGAAATGATTTGTATTAGATCATACAGGTGAAAGTGTCTGTGGCTGAATTAGAACTTAGGTCTTCCTGACTAAAGATCCTGTTCTATCTCCTTACTAATCCTTGTTTTTATGACCTATTTACTCTGCATTAAAGATTGATTGGTGTTATGGTTAACTTATATTTTTTTGTTTTGTTTTGTTTTGTTTTGTTTTGCTATGGCCATTGGGGTTAAGTGACTTGCCCAGGATCACACAGCTAGGAAGTGTTTCTTGTCTGAGGCTAGATTTGAATTCAGGTCCTCCTGAAGTCAGAGCTGGCGCTTTATCCAGTGCACCACCTAGTTTGGCTTATATTTTTAAACAAAGGGGAAGATGGCTCAATCAAAAATGACTCATGTTCAAGTCTTGTGTGACTGTGAACTTAATCTCTCAAACTTTGATTTCCTCAAATATAAAAACACAAACAATAATGCCTATAATGTGGAGTTCAAGAGTTACTGTGATGATCAGTTCATAAAATCTTATCATTGAAAGCAATTTGCAGAAGCCACTTCTTTTGATCATACCTAGGGAAGAATTCCTGCAGCAATATCTCTAACGCAGTCCCCCCAAAATCCTCCTTAAAACTGGTGCCTTACCCAGCAGCGCTACTACTGGGATTATATCTCAAAGAAATACTAAAGAGCGGAAAGAGACATATATGTGCCAAAATGTTTGTGGCAGCTCTTTTTGTTGTAGCTAGAAACTGGAAGATGAATGGATGTCCATCAATTGGAGAATGGTTGGGTAAATTGTGGTATATGAAGGTTATGGAATATTATTGCTCTGTAAGAAATGACCAGCAGGAGGAATACAGAGAGGCCTGGAGAGACTTAAATCAACTGATGCTGAGTGAAACGAGCAGAACCAGGAGATCATTAAACACTTCAACAACAATACTGTATGAGGATGTATTCTGATGGAAGTGGAAATCTTCAACATAAAGAAGATCCAACTCACTTCCAGTTGATCAATGATGGACAGAGGTAGCTACACCCAGAGAAGAAACACTGGGAGGGGAATGTAAATTGTTAGCACTAATATCTGTCTGCCCAGGTTGCATGTACCTTCGGAATCTAAAGTTTATTGTGCAACAAGAAAATGATATTCACACACATGTATTGTACCTAGACTATATTGTAACACATGTAAAATGTATGGTATTGCCTGTCATCGGGGGGAGGGAATAAAGGGAGGGGGGGGATAATTTGGAAAAATGAATACAAGGGATAATATTATAAAATATATATATATATAATAAAAATTATTAAGTAAAAAAAATTAAATAAAAAAAATATTAGAATAAAAAATTTATATAATACAAAAAAAAAAAACAAAAAACTGGTGCCTTCCCTCTGTCGATTACTGTCCATGTATACCCTATTATAATCTTGTTTGTACTGTGTTATTTGAATGTTGTCTCCTCCACTAGACTCTAAACTCCTTGAGAGCAGGGGCCATTTGTTCATGCGTTCCATTGATTGATTGCTGCTCAACAGTTAGCCCAAAGCCTGACATGTCTTTTATAAATGCTTGTTGGTTTAACTTCATGACTTGGTCATTCAGTTTTGCCTTAAAGGTCTCCAATAAGATTGCATCCTCTATTTCCAAAAGTTCATTCCACTTTCAAATAGTTCCAGTTTGGGGGATATTTTGCCTGTATCAAGCTAAAATTTTTGAAGCCCTCCCCCCTCTCTCAAGCACCTTATTCTTTCCTCTGTGGCTCCCTGAAATAAGTCTCTTTCCTTTTGAGTTAGCTTTCCAAATACTTGAAGATAGTGATCTCTTCTCTCTATTTTGTTTGCTACAAATGGAATAATAAGCAAAGATAACTTTGAAAATTTTAAACTATAATGTACAAATCATCTATGTTGTGATAATGTATTTCAAACCATTTCCAATTGTGGCTTGAGGTTTGATCAGAAACCCACTTTAGATACTGCTAAATTATGAATCTGTCCCCAGTACTGAATCTGGAATGGATTTCTGATGTGACTAACAATTACCGGAAGGGTTTTAATACCAACCTCAGCTTTCACTGCCCACCAATTTCATTTTCACTTCAGGATTCTGAAGGACTTCATTCTTTTGACTAAACTTTGCAGATCTCACTCACAGAGTCCAAGGAATTCAACTGTACAAACTCTTATTAACAAGCTAACATATGCAATGTAAAAGGCAGCATTGCACAGGGGGTAGAGCATTGTTCCCAGAATCCGGCAAATTTAAATTTGAATCCAGCATTCTGATGTATATTGGCTGGGTGACACTGGTCAAGTTATTTAACCTATCAATTGCTCAACTAATTCTCTAATTCTATGGATTACAGAAAGAATATTAATCTATATTGGCAGAGGAGTTTATTCATCTGAATGCGAGAAATTAAAGGTCCTCTTTCCTATCTCTATATAAAATATGGTATTGAGACATACAGAATTGACAGTAAATAGCCTTCACTCTCAGGGAGCTTAAAATCCAAAGGGAAAGAGAGTGGATGGATGGGATTAATAAGCACAGAACAGTTAAAATTATTATTATATCATTAAATATTCATTTGAATTGATAAGTACTTAAGTTATAATTATGCACAAAAAAACCTCAGAACTGACTGGCTCATTGTGGGAAATTCAAAGAAAGAGTGTTTTTTGTTTTTTTTTTAATAGAAATTTCAGGGAAGATTTTTTGGAAAAGATGATGTCTGAAATGAACCTTAAAGGAGTGGTTTTCAGCAGATTTTGGAAGAAGTCATTTTAATCTATGAATGGAGATGAGCATGAATGAAGGGATCAGAATAGGGATCTGATTTCATTAATTTAGGGAATATTCTGAGGTGAGAAAAATCTCTTGAATAACTGTTGTTGGCACTTTTCTATGACTCATGGCTTTAGAGAGCCATTGATTGGTACATATCAGAGAGGGAAGTCAGAAATGACTCCAAAGTTTGTACCAGACTGTCCTCTGAAGACTATTCCCACTCATAGCAAAGGGAGATTAGGAGGAGGAGAAGTACTTGAAGGACAGAGGAAGAGATGATTTACATTGGGCATTTTTACTTTGAGATGGAGAGAGCATGATAGAATGGAGGGATATAAGATTGAAGTCATATTATGATTCTGTGTGACTTTGGACAAATAACTTTCTCTCTGGGCCTCAGTTTCCTCATCTATAAAAATGAAAGGACTAGATTGCATGACATCCCAAAGCCCATCAAATCCAAATCGATGATATTATAATAGAGAATGAGCAGTCAATTTGGGGACTGACTTTTCCTTCCTGCATCAAAAACATTTCCAGACCCATTCCCCACTGGAATCCGGTTCTTCTGGAAAGAGGAAAACATCTGATTGATCTGAATAAAAACCTGTATTAGTAAAGTATAAAACTCTGTTCACCACTACTTATTTTAGGCTTATATCTAGTTAACCCCAAGCTTATGGATATTATGGATTAATCTCTCTGCTCTTTTTCACAGACATATGTAGCATCCTTAATGACAGAGAGATCGTTTTGGAGTGGGAAGTTTGGGACTTCCTTTATTACATAGAGCTGATGTTCATGCCCGAACACTCTTCCCTTGTGATGGGTGATTGGAAATGAACCTGGTGGTACAACTCAGACGGAGAGCTCTAGGCTGGATCACAACTTTCTCTAGTGATAGGTGATTACAAGTAAAGTTGGCTCATCCCACTTGGGTTGGCATCTCTAGGGTAGATGTGTTCTCAGCTTTCCTCTAGTTTCTAAATGTGGACTCCTGAGAAACTCTTGTCATGGCCCTGGGATAATAAAGATGTACATGAGCACTTTCATATCTCTCCAATGGAAACATGTCTGGAACTCCACACTATGGGGAATTCTTCTTCACAATCTTAACTGAGATTCTCTTCAATTCATGATTCGTGATGACGTGTAAAGAGCACTAGCTTGGAATGAAAGGACATGATTCCAAATTCTAGATGTTCCAATCTGTGTAATCTTGAACTAGTTCCTTTTATGCTCTATGCCCTCGTTTCCTCAACTATTAAATGGACAGGATGGCCCTTTACTAGCTAGAGCTCTGCTCCTATGGATATTGAGAGTGGGGAGATACCTCACTAACAGTGAGATCAATCCAAGAATACATCAAACAGATTAGGTCAGAAGGTCTTGTATTCTACATCCTCACTCCCATAGTTTTACTCAAGTAAAAGCTTTTTTGCTCCCTTGTCATATATGTTTCAGATGTGATTCTTGTCCTGGATGGCTTCTAAAATGCTAAAAATCTGTAAAAGTGATGGTATTAACCATTGCTCTGGTGGTTTCCCACAGGTGAACACCCTGGGGAAATCTCCCAATAAATCAATCAACAATGTATTAAGCAATTACTATTTTTCAGGCACCGTGTTAAGTACTGGAGATAAACTACGCGTAGCATCATCTCTCTCGCCCTCCGGGCCACAGAACTCTGCTATCTTGCTGACACCCTTTTCATTCTGAGCATCCCTCCTGGCTCTATCCAGGGTCCATTTCCCTGATAATTCAAAAACAATTCCATTCTCTCCTAGGCTTGCTTGCATATCTACTCGCTGTGTCTCACCAGGCTCACTCCAGTTTTCATTTTACCCTAAGGAATATGTAACTCAGAAAGGGGCAGTTCAACAGCAGAGAGATGATGGTAAAATTGAACAGCTTTTGAAATTGAGTTGAACAAATATACGAGGCAATTGCTAGTCTGAATGCTGGAATTCTTCTGTTTCCAAAGGGCCGGTCGCTGATGTCGCCCACTCGGGCTGCCGCCTCTTCTGAAAGGTGAGGTCTCACCCTTCCCATGGCAATCTTTTCTGGGTCATTAATATACTTACCACATTTTTAGAGCAAATGAGACAATTCTGGATGTGGGCTGGAATATAACCTTTCCTTAGACTATTACATTCAAAAGTATCTCCATCTCCCCTTTAATTTGACTTTCATTCTCAGGAGTGGAGAAATTGAGCCTTAGCTTGGTTTTCTGATTTTTCAGAAAAGATGAAAAATCAGATTTGCAGAGCAGAGTAATACAAAAGATGTTGAGGATCTTGTCCGGTGAGGCAAGGCCTTAGAAAAGCAATACTGTATTATTTGCTTTTTTCATTTTTGAATTGAAACAGCTATTGATTCTTGGTTTATGCTATTTGTTTATTCTAATTAATGATGTAATTTATACTGATGATTTTGCACTGGGACAACTTGAGTAATTTGCTCAAACCCAACAAATAAGCACAATTGTTGCTAAAAATAATTATTCATTGCCATCAGCTCTTGATGAGTTTTCATTCTCAGAATATGAAATAGGAAAAAAAATATGGTCATGAAGGTCATTGTTTTAGACATATAAATATGCCCCTTACATTTTTTTTCATTGCCATCCATTTGACTTTTGCATTTGGTTTTGGCAGGAGAGATTTGCTAATGTTAAATTATTCTGTGAAATGGAAACAGAGAAGGGTGGAAAAGACCACTCCTCCATAAGCAATTACAAGGGGCCTAGCCAATTATCTTAATATTATATAGAGAGATACATACATATGTATCTCTATATATATGTATTTATATAGATAGAGATGGGGAGGTAGAGATAGACAGAGATATTATTCAACAGCAGGAGTCTGGGAAATGTAAGGAAGAAGAAGAGGTGAATTTAAAATCAGTTGTTGTAGTGAACAAGAAAATACTCTACCCTTGACTAGAGGCAAACCTCAGACTGGAGGGAAAAAACAAAGACAAAAAAAGAAGTGATCATAGCATGTGTGGAGTTACATTCAGTCTCCTTAGTTTTTTCTGGATGCACATGGCATTTTCTATCTAAAGTCTATTGGACTTGCTTTGTATTACTGAACTACTGGGAAGAACCGTCTTTCATAGTTAATCATCACATATTCTTGCAGTTATTATATACAATGTACTCCTGGTTCTGCTTGTTTTGCTCAGCGTCGGTTTGTGTAAATCTTACTAAGCCTTTCTATAATGAGCTTTTTCATCGTTTTTTATAGAACGGTCATATTCCATTACCTTCCCGTACCAGAACTTATTCAGCCATTCCTCCATTGATGGGCACCTACTCATTTCCCAATTCTTTATTAACCACAAAAAAAGAGTTGCTACAAACAGGTCTTTTTTAATTGTAATGATTAAAAATTAAACTAAGAAATTGAGAAACCAAAAGAAGTAGCTTTTCCTCAGGGGAAGGAAATACCAGCTATACATTTAGTTTCCAAAGTTGTTGGATTCAGATTTTATTTTAATATGTGCTAGGAGGTAACAGGTAGAGATTCTTGGATCTTTGTTTTTCGGAACCTGTCATGGAAGACATGGAAAGTCATGTGGGGTTAGACTGGCTTGCGGTCTTTGATACCAAGATACAGTGTGGACATGTTCCTAGGGGCAATGGAACCTGATTCTTCTAGAGGTCAATCCTTTCCTCCCTGCCTCACTCTGCCCCAAAGGACATACCTTGTATTTATTTTTGTGTGTGATCTCACCTGAGAGAATGCATATCCCTTTGTTATAGGGACTATTTATAATTATCTGGGTAATTCTAGTGCAAAAGAAGGAAGAGTTTAAGCGGTTCCTACAGTTAAGCCCGGACATTGGGAGAATGTTAATATCATTGATCAGAATATAAACTCTGAGGAAGATGAGGAGAGAAAACATGTAAGCATGGGAAGTTTGAAGGAACAATGAGAATTCCATTTCAAAATGACCAGTAAGCACTTGGTGATGTGAGACAGAACCAGGGGCAAGCAAAATCACCAGGTACCTTCTGAAATCAACAGAAACTATGGATTTACCACACTCTGACCTTCTGGTCCTCCAATATTGCTGCCAGTCCGATACATCAACTCCATTTTGTATATATCCATTTATTAAATGGTCTGCTAATTAGTATCAACGGGGACTTGAATTCCATCTCTAATCCCTTCCACATGACCACTGCTCTCTCACTGGCACAAAGGAATAGACAAAGCTGCTAAGGGGCTGTCAAAGATCTTTTAAGGACTTATTTTCAATAACCTGAAATTTGCAAAGGGCGTTGACCCCAGATACCAATAATTCCTTAAGAATTAAGCCAGAGCTCTTAGAAGGGTAAAAATAATGCAACCCAAGTAAGCATGAAAGCAAAGTCTTTGAAAATAACTGGCTTGTAAAGGGATGATCGTTTTCCTTAACTCAACATTGTTAGAAAAGCATTTTCCCTCTAGCTCTTCCATTTGCATAGTCTTATAAATAATATCCAATCAACCAATTTGATCAACATGAAACAGAGTGAGAACCCCTTAAAGATGGGCATTAACCATTCATTTTTATGCATGTTTTCATCTTCTGCAAATGGGCAAAAATCAGGTGAACTGATTGTGGATTCAATATTTATTTTTAGACAAGGATACAATTCTCTCAGGATTTACTTCCCTAAGTCTATTAGCCCTTGGGGGCCAAGTCCCTAGAGAGTAACTGCTACTCTTCCTCTGAAGGTTCTACTTGTTACTTTGAAGATCTGGATTTCTAGGACTGTGGATTTTGAGCTTTTCTTATGATGTTTCCCACTAACATCGATCAACCATACTTCAATCAGCTTTTAAAAGAAAGTATTTACTGATCAAGTCTATTAAGAACAGTTGGTACAAACCACTTTTTCCAAACGGAGGACATGGTCTTCTACCCACACAGATTTATGAGACACACCTGACTAAAGGTACTTGCTAGATGTCCTTTCTTAGGACTTGGGGACAGCTAGGTGGTGCAGTGGGTAGAGCACTAGACCTAGAGTCAAAAAGACTCATCTTTTGAGTTCAAATCTTGTCTCAGATACTTCCTAACTGTGTGACTCTGGGAAATCACTTAACCTTGTTTGCCTTAGTTTCCTCATCTGTAAAATGAACTGGAGAAAGAAATGGAAAAGCACTCCAGTATTTCTGCCAAGAACAGGGTCACAAAGAATCAGACATGATTGAACAACAGTTTTTTTGAGGCTATATTTGCCATTCTTCTCTGGCATAAAGGGTCACACTCCTTTAATTTCTTGTTTGTCAATCTGTCTACGTTTGTCAGAGGACATGGGGTATCCTCTGAACATTGTCTTATATTGATCCAGTATCTCAAATATCAAAATTAACAGAGGATAAGGGTACAGAAACTCTCTCCTCTCCTACCTTGCCACATCTGACAGATTCTGCCAAGACCCCTCTCAGAGGTATACAAGTTCCTCATCAGGAAACTGGCCTGCCACTTAGCAAAATTGGGGAAATTTCTCCCCTTATGTAAAGCCTCCAAGGAAGTAGTCAACTCATTTGCTTAGCCAATCACACTAATTCTTTCTTGAACCAATTAAAGAGGAATTTATACCTCATTAAAGAGATCACAAAGAGCATAAACGACCTTGTCTATCTATTTTTTAACCTAATCTCGTTTGACTGAGAAGCAAGTGCAGAACCCTCTACATTACAGTAATAGTAGAAAAAATATAGAAGCAGATAAAGACATTGATATAGTCTTTTTTAATCATTCTTTCAATCTTATGTGATATTTGGTTAACTCCTTATTGTACTGTTTGTGATACTGTAGTATTGTAAAAAGACCACAGGAAAGATAATAAATGGATGGATGGATGGATGGATGGATGGATGGATGGATGGATACAAATATGTTCAGAATCCCTTCTTGGGAAAACAAATAAAAGCACTAGCACAGATGGTTTTGTTCCACGTCTTATTACATGAGATATCGGGGCATTTTCTGTTGCAGTGCTCATAATGAGCATTTGTAGAAACGGCCACCATGAGGATAACTGCATCTTTGAAGAAGATGTGGATCCTGACAAATGAGATGAATAAAAGAATGAAACAAGAGAAACTATTAGCATTTCCTAAGGAAATTCAACCATTGAAAATCGATGACTACATTAAGAAGACAGCAAAAGTGCCTATAAACTGTGTTCTACTTCAAACACTTTTTCTCCTTTCCAAAGGAATACACAGAGTGGTCAAGAGCAAAAAAGGATTTAAAGTGGCAACTTGTCTGCAAAATCTTTCAGAGGAGTGTAGAAATTAATAGTTTTGTTTCATAAGACAAAAAGAAGTGAACAGGATCTGGGATTCTTATACAGAAATTTTAGTTGAGAGTATCTCAAGAATATAACTAGAAATAAGACTAGCAGGCATAAAATGAAACTATCCACTCAAATTATAACAAACTATTTTCTGGTTTGTCACAAAACAAACAACGCAGTTCCTTTATGAAAGTATACAGAGACAATAAGTGGGCTTTCACAAATAATATTTTATAGCATACTACAACTTTATAGTCACGCAATTAACTGAGAGGTACAGAAAATATAAGATCTAACTCTGCTTCTTGTTGGTTAACAATAAAAAAAAATTGATTCGATAGCACAAGAATCCCTTAAAGGCTCTTTTTGAACAAGGTGACTTCCAAGCATATATTAAAAATCATGTAAGATGGCTTTTAAATTTAAAAAAGAAATAAATTTTCAGCAACTCCAAATTATAAATATCAAAAAAGAAATAAAACCAAGAAACTTACCAAAGATGCTTGCTGCTATTGTTGGGGATAATTGGCAAGAACTCAAATTGAAGAGAAATTCCCCAGAGATGGTGAGGCCCTCCAAATTCTCCTGTTTTTAATGACTTTGTTTTTGTTTTGCCAGGATCCAGAATATTGTAGAGTCTCTAGATAAAATTCATAATTACAAAAAAAATCAGGAAAAACTATCCCCACAGGAAAAAAGGATGCACATATATATTGTCCAGATTATGATCTATTGCAGTTTAGTGGACCATCCATAAAATTTGTCCCTCAGTCCATATGTCCTGGAAAGACGCTATAACTGGACCCAGACCTGAGCCCTAAATTGAATAAGAGAATAGAACCAGATTACATTTAAGAAGTCATGCAATATTCTTAATAACCCCCATGTTTTTCCTTGATAAAAAGATTCAACCTTTTAAAAAATTAATGATATCTTTTGCTTTTATATTTACTATTTAACCAGGATCAACTATATCTGGCCACAAATGCAGTGTTCTGCATCCATAATGCCCCACCTCTTCAATACAAGGCAGGAGTTTTATTCTCTCCTCTCGAGCTCTTTAAGTTGAAGCTTTTGGGAGGATTCTGGGAAGAAGGCAGGTCAGAAAACTCCAAGCTCTCCAGATTTCCCAGAATTTTGCCTCACTGAGAAACAAATAAGAGCAGGGGTCCTCCTGGAACAACATGAAGTGATTCAAAAAAGACCCCAGGCTGGGGACTAACCTATATGAAGTATAAATGAGGCCTGGGACTGTTGGAAATCAGAGATCAGCCTCAGCCCCAACCACAAGTACTTTCACCTCCTGGACAGCTCTGGGGAATCAGGGGGCTGAGTCCCGGCAGACTCAGGGAATCTCTGATGAGAAATGCAAGAAGGAACCATCATGCCGGGAGTGCAGAAGCAAGGTGGCGCAGGGATGCTGCTCCTGCCGGCCCTTACAGAGAGGGGAGTTTTTGGCTTGAGGTTCCAGGTCAGAGGAAAGCTGAAGTGAAGCCAGAGGCACAATCCCCTACCCATATCCCAGGACCAGAGGTGATTTCACAAACAAGTTCTGATTTTTAAAAAATGAGCAAGCAATCCAACTATAGAAAATCATCTTCAGAGAGCAGTGAAGTTAAAAAGTCCCTCCTACCCCCAAAGAATAAAGCTAAATTACTACCTGGCTAAAAAATAATTAATGGAAGAACTCAAAAAGATTTTAAAAACCAAAACTAAAAAAAAAAATAAGAACAATTCAAGAAAAACTAGAAGAGTTAAAAAGAAAATAACCAAGTAATAAAGGAGATGCAATATTAAGGGAGAAAATTACTCTAAAATTTAGAATTGGGCAAGAGGAAGCCAGTGGAGTTATAAGAGACAAAGGAATAATAAAACAAAATATAAAGAATAAAAATATATAGAATAAAAGATTGAAGAGAATGTGAGATATAAGAAAAACATCAGATCTGGAAAACAGATCAAGAAGAAAAATAAAATAAGAATAATTGAACTACCTGAAAGCTATAACAAAAGAAAAAAGAATCTTGATATAATAATACAAGAAAGGACCCCTCAAAATTTCCTGAAGTGATAGAAAAAAGGGTAAAATAGAAATATAAAAAATCCACCAATTATCACCTAAAAGAGATCCTCCAAGAAAACCTGCAGGAATATCACTGTCCATGTTTTGACTATTGATCTTTCCATTTATCTTGTTATGATTTTATATATTGTTATGCTAGATCTGCTAACTTCACTTGGCTTCAGTTCATGTCTTCCCATGATTCTCTGAATTTTTCATATTCATCATTTCTTACAAAGTGATAATATCCTATGACATCCACATGTCACAAATCATTTAGCCCTTCCTGCAAATGATGGACAACTACTTTGCTCCTATTTTTTTCCTGCTCCACTCATTTTGAATGATATGGCTCATTTCTTTCTGCATTTAACTTCCTTAATCTAAATGTCTAGTAGTTTGGATTGGTAGCTTTAAAAAAATACCTATTTTAGCTACTTTTTGTTAAATTTCCAAATAATTATGCAAAATAATTGAAGGCTCTTTAAAAAAAAAAAAAACAACTCCCTATAGTCTCTGACTGATTCTTTAGACCTGCAAAGGAAAGGATTCCGAAGTCCCTGATAACGTAAAAGTGCAGATTTTAAAAAATGACAAGGAAGGGAAGCATAGCAGTAATGAGCCAGATGGAAGATATTACTGATTGAGAATTACAAGAGGAATCAATGGAAGAGAGATTTTGAAAACATAAGATTGGAAGAAGAGGAAAGAAAAAGTCATGTGGTGAGAACAGCAAAGGCTTCAGGCTCCATTAGTCTCCATGCCATGTCACCTAATGGGACAGTACTCAGAGCATGAGGCAGATCCTGGGAGAACATGGACAAGTTGTGAATATGAGCAAAAAGCTATGTCATGAAAGCCATACAATTCAAGAGAGCAACGATATTAACGAAATCCTACAGATCCAGTCAAGCTTAATATTATTTATATAAAGCAACATTGAAGGGCTCTTCGGTGAGCTCAAATGTTAATTTTTAAGTGCATACATTTCAATTTACCAAGACTTCCTAAACATGCATTGTATGCTAACCCTGACCTCCAAGGATTTACCAGGAAAACTGACCTAAAAAAGGCAAAAAGTGTATGTCAGAGCCCTGTGAGAATAGAGTATACAAAGAACTAGAAATGAGCCTTGAAGAATATTCTAGAACACCCCCAAAGATGGGTTTTGAAGGTTTGTTTGGAGCAAGAATGAAGAGGAAGAATTAAATGCATAATTAAAATACACACACACATACACACACACACACACACACACACACACATATATGGAAGGAGTGGGCTATGTATACACACATGTGTATAACTACCTAAAGGCACACTCATGTGTATATACCTAGATGTGTATATATCTAGGTATAGCTACAGATATGCATGGTTTTATGTGTACATTGTATTTGTTTTTGTATATACCTATG
>NC_133619.1:19065534-19091858 GCF_048593235.1 Sminthopsis crassicaudata | reverse complement strand
CTTTTTAAGAATATGCCAGTTCAATTAAGGATAAGAAACTATAGGGCTGCATTTAAAGCCCCTGATTCAAAATGTTCTCATTCTTGTTAATTTATTCCTGGGAAATCCCAGTTTCTTTCCTTTTTTGACATATAAAAAGCTTAAAAGGACTTTAAAGAGAAAAATCTGAAAGTTGCTTGGGCTTCAAAGACTTCTTAGTCAAATACATATTCAAGTTCATTAAGCTTAAATGGATCCAAAATATGTGAATTTACTTCACTAGAATTTACCTTGATATTCAGAGGAGCTAAATTGGTATTTCAGAGATTCGAGGAGAACTCAAGGAAACACCCCCCTATAGTATGTTGAGTGGACCCCCAGTAGATGGACTCATGGGAGAATACAAGTGTGGGTCCCACAGACTTGAAATATTTAAATAGGACATAATCTGCAAGAATAGAGGAGGGAATTATCATATTATGAGAGCACAGATTCTTTGATTACAAATCTTCCTCTGGTTACCAAAAAAACCTTTATTAAACATTTAGCACTGACAATATGAGGGAGGGATAGAGCAAAAGACAATCTGGGCTCTAGGAGATCATGAGCTAATGGGAGAGACAGCATGCAAATAAATATCTATAAATGAGTAACATACAAGAAAACTGGAGATACGGATCAGAGGAAAGGTACTAGCATTAAGAGGAAGGATGCTCAGTTCATATAGTTCAATCATGGACACCTGGGAGTCCAAACGGGGAGAGATGGCAGCCAGTGCCCTTCTCCCACACAAAGAATGGCTTAAGTAATCTTCCTCCAACACCAGGATGGAGGAAAGTAGTGAGACAGACAAACAAGGGAAAGACAAAAATAATGAAAGAGAAAAGCAGTCAGAGAAACAAAAAGATAGGCTGAGACAGAGAACCAAAGAGAGAGACAGAGATAGAAAGAAACAGAAATGGAGACAGAGACACAGAAAGAAAAAAAAGAAAGTCTCCTTGATTTTTTTTTTGTTTTTTAATTACACAATTCTGACTGCCTTTATGAGTCATCACTCATTCCACTTATAAAGTCAAGAAAAATGTTTTTCACCATCACAGAGTACTAATTCTGAGTCATTATGGTCAAAACCAGCTTCTGAAGTTACTTATATAATCAGCATCAGATAGGTAATATGGCCCAAAAAGTGCCTTACCTCCTGGATAATTTATCGTTTCTATTTCCTTGTTTATCCATTGTTTTAAATGTATTGTCTTTCATTTTCAGGCAATTAAGTGGGGACATAGGTAGGGGCATTGGACATAGGAACATTCATTTTCTTGAGTTCAAATCTAACCTCAGAACTTATTCCGATGTGACTCTGAGCAAGTCACTTAACCCTGTTTGCCTCAGTTTCCTTGTCTGTAAAATAAACCGGAGAAGGTAATAGCAAACTACTCTGATATTTTTGCCAGTAAAACCCGAAATGGGATCACAAAGAATCAGATACAGCCAAAAACTCCCTCATTTTAGAAGGTGAGTTCTTAAAGGGCACCGAATCTATTTTTACCTTTCTTGCCCCTCCTATCATTGATCTATCAGAGAACTTTAAAACTAGACAGTATCTCCAGCATTTAACACAATGTCTACCACATAGTAACCACTGAGTGACTGACTCATTACATATTCCCCCACCTATATCCAGGAAGGGGGAAGCTTTTTCTAATCTCTCTCATTGGTCTGTCATCATATTTCATGAAAATTTGAAATTGAATTTTGCTTTAAGTGGGTAAACATTTTGCTAACGATAGCCAATCTCTATGGTGGTTTGATATTTTTTTTCAAATAATGTGTCCAATCTCATTGAGTTCCTTGTTCACCTTTAAAGTTAATGAATATCAGGATCTTAATCTACCTCTCCACTGGCCATAAAAGTCAAGTATTTAAGTACTTATTTAAAGAAATGTAAACTTTATCCGGAGGATATTTCTTTCCTCTGTGTTACAGCATTTTGTCTTAAATTGTCATCATTATCCACCACTCATTATGGTCAATGTCAGATGCTATTACATCTTCTCCTAAACTGTCATTATCTGTCACTCATTACTGTCAATAGCAGATGCTGTGGCCCCAGCTTCTCCCCCCTCCCAGATTATAAATTTTCCATATTTAGAACTGCATTGTTCTTCCATAGAACAGCAAGGTAGCATAAAAGAAAGGGAGATCAATTTGGGGTCCTGAGGGACTTGAGTTGAGTCCTACCAACCCCACTCACACCTGTGATTATGGCTCAATCAATTAATCTCTCTGAACTTGTTTCCTTGTCTTTAAGATAATGATAATAATTCTTGTAATATTGCAACCTGAAATGCTGTGAGAATTAAATGAGATAAGGTTGGCAGGTTTTAAAGCACTATAATGTCATCTTTTGTGGAAAGAGCACTATAATTGGATTTTTTTCCTTAATGGCTCTAGTGTAAGTCCAGACAATCACTGTAATACTTTGGATAAGCAATTCATTTTCTTTGAGCCTCAGTTTCCCCATCTGAAAATCTAGAATTTTAATATATGTTCTGGCTATGTCATGAGGTTGTGATAAGAAAATACTATGTAAATGTTAAAGCATTGGGATGATGGTGGAGACTGTGGTGGTGATGGGTGGTGGCAGTTGGTAGGTGCAATGGTGGATGGGAGGGCAGGGGTGGTGGTGAAAATAATAATGGATGATCTTCATGCTTTGTCGATTATTAAAGCCAGTCACCTCCATTTGTGAAATGGTCTACCACATACTAAACATAAAAGAATAATAGTGAGATACTGAGCTTGCCTAAAGCAATTTCTGTCTCAATTCCATCAAACAAAAACTGAAAACTATAGTAATCAAAATCATTCCAATGATTACTATGATTTTATAATTATGAAATCATACTAGTCTTCAAGTGCTTTTTATACTTGCTTTAAAGTTTGCAAAATTCTTGCATATGATTATTGTTAATTCAAACCCAGGATCTCCAAATAATTTCCAAGTGCCCTACCAATTCATTTATCCCCAAAGTTCTCAACAGACACAAAACACGTCGGAAGTTGTGAGGGGATATAAAGAATGTCCCTGCCTCTAGGATGTGAGCATCTGATTTCAAAAGATGGTATCAAAGAATGGCTTTAGATTTCTTGACCATGGCACAACTTATTTGAATGTCAGGCTCTTAGCTAGGGTAGAATCTATCTAATAAGGATTGGCATTTGATTTCCCTGTTTCGCAAATCTAATCAAAAGGCCTTTGAAATAGAGAAGGATAAAAATGCATAAATCTCACCAAGCTAGATACCATAGAAAGTTGCTAGAAAGGAGAAAAATGAATAGATGTGGAATCACCCAGAAAAATAATGAAAGAAAATAGGACAAAGAAGGGGAGAACAATAACACCCCTAGTTTCAAATGTCTGTCGACAATGATGCTGATAGGGGGAATAAGCAAGATGACCAAGAAAGTCTAATACAATGAAGAAAATGCTTCCTTGGGAAGATAGAGACAATGGTGACCCAGAATAGCGGGCAATGATTGAGCTGCCCCCTTGTTAGCAGAAAGATCTGCATTTCTGGATCACAGTTTTATTGAAATAGTTGTGTAATTATAAAGTTTTATTCTTGGGTTCAAAAAATTAACTTCAGAAATGTAAAATGAGGAGGAATATCTAGGCATTTGTTTATATGAAAAAGATCTGGGGATTTTTGTGGACCACAAATTGAATATAAATTAATAATATTACAATGTTAATAGTAATGATTGATGGTGATGATGATGATGATAATTGTATGTGCCATTAGACTGAATTAGGAAAAGGTTACTATCTAGCACCAAGGAAGGTATATTCATATATACTCTGATTTTGTCAAATGGCATCTGAAATTGTGTGTTTTGTTATGGATATCACCTTTTAGAGGAAATAGTGATAAGATTGAGAACATCCAGAAAATGTCTGCCTAGATGGTGAAGGACATAACTATAATTATATGTGTGTGTGTGTGTATGTGTGTGTGTGTATATACATACATATATATATATATATATATATATATATATATATATATATATATATATATATATATATTACAATGGTACTTATTATAAGCCTGACATTGTGCTAAGTATTTTGCTATTATCTCATTTGATCCTAACAACAATTGTGGGAGGTCAGTGAAATTATTATCCCCATTTGACAAATGAGGAAACTGAGGCAACAGAGTTAAATGATTTGCTGTGTGACTCTAGATTTAAACTTAGATCTTCCTGACTCAGAGCTAGTATTCTTTCTATTACTTGAGCCATTTAGCCATTTAAGCTTTGGTTGAAAGAACTTTCAGGTAACTAAGTAGGACAATATATTGAGACCCACGTCCAAATCTGACTCCTGCACTTACTAGCTGTATGACCTTGGGCACCTCACTGCGCCTCTATTTGCTCTAAAATAAGGATAACTACCTCTCTCAGGACTGCTGTGATGGCCAAATGAGATAATATTTGTAAAGTGCTTTACAAATCTTAAAGTATTATATAAATGTGTTATTATTAAAATTAACATTACAATTTAACATTTAGCCTGGAAAATAGGCTAATTTCTTTACCTATCTGAAGAGCTGTCATATCAGAGAGAAATTCATTTTAATATGCTTGACCCAAAAGGGCCAATTAGAAAAAGGTGAAAAATTTCCCAAGAATTAGAGCTATCCAGAGGTGGGGGAAAGTGCTTTAGAATGCCAAGGGTTCCCCATCACTGGCCATCTTAGAGCAGATGCTGGATGTCACAAGTCCTCTCCATTGCACAAAATGAAATATGACTTTCCCTTGGGGGAAGAAAGGTGTTTATGCTGAAATTGTTGCTGTTGACATCATTAGTGGGTTTATTTCTTTGTCATCTGGGGTATGATACAGAAAAGATTCTCCCTTAACACTTGTGCCTTCCTCCTGTGATTATCTCCAATATATTCTCAGTCAACTCTTTTCATACTCATTGTCTTCCCCTTCAGAATGGGAGCTCTTTAAAGATAGAGAATATCTTTGTCTCTTCTGTGCATTCCCATAGCTCAGCACAGTGCCTCACACATAGTAGGTGTTTAATAAATGCTTGTTAACTTCACGTATCCAAAGCACCCAGAATAGGGCTTTATACATAGTTCCAAAATGAATATTTGTGAATCAACCAGTATATTCATCTGTTATTTTAAAATATGAAATAAATAATTCAAATTTCTGACTTTGAACTTATATTAAAACATGACATATGCACAATATATAATATTGCCTAACATACATACAGCAATATTATGTAATCAAGCAACAAAAAATGTCTTAAGCACTTAGAGCTTATATATTCAGCTGCTAAAATTAAAAACCACCAAACTTAATAGTTAGGACACATCTATTCTAATTCCAAGTATTACTATCATAGGAACTCGGGTTAAATCACTTCTTGGAATCCCACTTTCCTTCACCCTAACAGGAGAGAAGAATCTCTTCCAATTTGCTATTCCACAATTCTGGGATTCTAAAACTCTTATTAATAAAAACAATTGATCAAATCAAATACATTATATACAATATTGGTTTTTATTTTTCTTGTATTTTGGAGTGAAAGGGATAAAGGGATGAGGAAATTGAAGAGGAAGTACTTTACAGTATTAGCTTTTATTTTTCCTGTATTTTGGAGTTAAAGGGATAGAGGGACTGAGGAAATTGAAGAGGAAGAACTCTACAATATTGGCTTTTATTTTTCTTGCATTTGGGACTTAAAGGGGTAGAGGGAATGAGGAAATTGAAGAGGAAGTGCTTTGCAGTATTAGCTTTTATTTTTCCTGTATTTTGAGGGTTAAAGGGGTAAAGGGAATGAGGAAAATGAAAAGGAAGAACTCTACAGTATTAGCTTTTAATTTTCCTGTATTTTGGAATAAAGGGGTAGAGGGAATGAGGAAATTGAAGAAGAAATACTTTACAATATTAGCTTTTATTTTTCCTGTATTTTGGGGTTAAAGAGATAGAGGGAATGAGGAAATTGAAGAGGAAGAACTTTTAAAACTGATTCAAATATTACATAATAATTTTCTTATGGAACAACAAACTAGTTAGGCATCCTACTGACCATTAAACTATACCCCATTCTCCAGATCATGCTACTTCTCTCAGAAACGCACACACAGGCATTACTTCCCATTACCGCCCATCAATTTCATGATCCCAATGATAACCAGCCTGGATGAAAATGACAGGTCAGTTCTTAGTATCAGATAATGCTGCATTTACAGGTATGAAATTCTATTAACAGCAACTTATTTATAGGCTGATGAGGAAGCTGCCACAACTAGCTTCCGTTTCACAAAATTAAATATGGTTTCCCCTGGGGGAAGAAGAGTGTTTATGCTGAATTTGTTGCTGTTAACATCATTGGTGAGCTCGTTTCATTGTCATTCCATCCCCATCTCCCAAAAACACTGTAACATGTCTCTCTCCCAACCACTCATCCTGGACGTGCTTGCAAAGGAGGAAATGAGGCACCTAAATTATTGGGAGACTAATTATAAGGCAACTAGGTGGTACAAGAGATAGAATACCGTACTTGTAGTCAGGTGGATTAGAATTCGATTATGGGTCTCAGCTTTGTGATTCTGAGCATGTCGCTTTATCCCTGTTTGCCTCAGTTTTGTCAACTGTAAAATGGGGGATAACAATAGCCCATACCTCCCCCGATTATTGTGAGAATCACTCTTGCACATAGTAGAGGTTTAATAAATGTTTGTGTTCTTCAATAATAATAATAATAATAATAATAATAATAATAATTGTCTTGATTAACCATGATGCTGTGGGGAAATAACTTCCTGGTCAATTGAATTTTCATCTTAATTAAATCAGAAACCGAATTTGCATAAAACTTGAAACAAAAGCTGGAGGCAAATAACTTAGTCTGCTATCCCTACCTCCAACATTCCACCTTCATGCCCGTGGCTAGTACATGAAGACCCAGAAAAATTAAACCACTCACACAATATCATGCCATAATTTTGCTTCAGAATGTGTTTAAAAGATCAATGAAATATTCTTGGCCACTTTTCTTTTCCATACTGCACATAATTCAAGCCTTTCTTGATTTCCACCTAATCTCTACCAATGATTCTTTTCAGAATAGAAAGCTCTTGTTATGGACATCCCATCCACAGATGCAGGTCAGCATCTCTCCTATAACTTACACGCTTAGGCAAAAGAGCTAGTTATTATCCGTAATTAACCACTGAAACTCATCACTTATAATCATTAACTCATGAATTCTGGGAGATGTGAAATCATACATTGAGAGATGGAAGGTACCTTTAAAGCCATCTAATCCAACCCCTTCTTGTTGCAGGTGAAGTGGTTAAAGAATTTGCCCCAGCTCACAAAAGCAACATCAGAGGTTGGACTTGAATTCAGGTCCCCCGACTACAGAGCTAGTCTTATCTTCATTCTATCAGACAACCAGATAGTATAGGACCCTGCAACATACCAGAGAATTTGGTTGGTAAAAAGACCATCAAAATAATATCTCTGAACTATAAAGACTTCCAAAATTCTTTACAAAAAGAGACAAAAGGCAGTCCCTAACATCAAGGAGTTTATTAATAGGGGGATATAAGGTGAAAACAAATATATTCAAAGTAAATTATATACAATAAGTAGGAAATAATTAACAGAAAAAGGTGCTAGAATTAAGAGGTGTCAGGGAGGGCTTCCTATAAAAGGTGGGACTTTTATTGTGGCTTAAAGGAAGCCAGAAAAGTTAGGAATCTAGTAGAGGAGGAAGAATATTCCAGACTTGGGAGATGGCCAGTGAAAATGCATGGAAGCTGGGAATAAGTTTATTTTTCTTGGGATGTCCAGAAAACCAAGTGTCACTGAGTCAGAGAGTAAATATAGGGGAGTAAGAATCAACTTCAAAAGATAAGTACTTTTCAATTTCCCTGTTGAAGAAATTGAGCCCCAAAGGGCACACTTAACTTCTAAGTGTCTTCAACAGAATTTGAACCCAAGTGAAGCACTCTGTTTGCTTTTCCGTGCTGCCTCTCTCTGAAGAATCTTATTTTCTTAAGATTTATTTCCTTCTAAGGGATTCGGTGATAGTTTGCTTCTCTTCATCCTCTGGATCGGGACCTGTTGCCATCCCTTCCTGTTCTGGTATCAAAACAATCACAAGGTATAGAGAAGAAAAAGAATGAGATTTTCTTGGAAGATCTGTACAATCTAAATCTAATATATTCAAGTCATCATCAGGATTTCTTTGGAGCACCAACATTCAAAAGTCTGAGAGGGATGCACAAAAAAGCTTACCAGGAGTGGTCAGTCAAATCAAGTCTAAAAGCATTTATTCAAAGCTTATTATGGGCCAGATACTGTGGATGTAGAAATGCCAGAAAACTAAGAGGTAGTCCCTGCCTTCAAAAGGCTTACATTCTAATGGGGGAATGCAGGGCAGAAAATCACAATTGACTCAGCAGATATCTAGTATATGCAGGACATAGCCATTTATTTGTCCTATTCAAACATTCCCTCCAAAGCTTTGTGCCTTTAAAGGGGCTGCAAATAGTTCCCTAGCCCCTACCTTGTAGGAATCACAGGCGGTAATCCCAAAGTGGGTCTGCCATACCTTTTCCTATTCAGCTATCCCAGTAAGGCCATGGGCTGAAAGGCCTAAATTAACAGTTTCAATGAAGGTCAAGGCAACCTGAGAAACTGCATCATTCTCCCAAGGAACCGGAGAACTGACTAAAAGAGCTATGAGACTGAGCAATGGTAGGGAGGAGATGGAGTAATAAAAAGTCACTTTCGTACAGGAAATTGTAGGTCTTCTTTACAGCAAGGACTATATCAGGTCTCAATCTGCCTGAGGCAACACCCATTCAATGATTAAGGTGAGGTAAGAAAGAAATGAGGCAAAAAATGGCCTCTTTTACCTAGTCAAAATAATAATAATAATAATCCATGTGGGAGGGGAAGAATCTAAGATTTCTGGCCAAAACAGAAACAATTACTATTCACATTCACAAATATCATCACATTATCTTTCCCCTTGAGTTTACCAAACTTGCCAAGGTTTCCATTACTGTCCAAAGGGCACCAGCGTGCCCTGAGTCCCTTAGGTTTCACAAGCTCGCTTTCGACCCTGCACCCCCTTATCCAAACAGTAGCCAAGTCGTGCCCATTGTTCCTAGACATTTGTTCTTTTCTCTCTATTCATACAGCTTCTACCTTAGGTAAGAGATGGGCTGTGCCGAGGTGAATATGAGGGGGCTTTGCCCTCAAAAAGGTCACGGTCTCATATAGGAAATATGACATATGCCCATAACCACAATATGAAGCAATACGGATTATTGCTTATGGAAATTATGAATGGAGAGCTATTAGGGTTCAGGAAAAGGAAGACAACTGCTGGCTGGAGACCCAGGGAGGAGACAGCATTTGAGCCAGGCTTTAAAGGATGAGAAGGATCACGACAAGCACATTTGACCCAAGTTTCTCTGACCTCAAGTTTTGACTGTCAATCAACGAATTATTTATTAAGCATCTACTATGTGTCAGGTACTGTGCTAAGCACCAGAAAACCCCCCCTAAAAAGGCAAACTACAAAACATTCCTTCTCTCAAGGAGCTCACAGGCTACTCAGGAAGAAAACATACAATTTTGTACCAAAAAGACATAAACATAGAGGATAAATTGAGGGTTGTCTCATGTAAGAAACTAAGATTAAAGAGGACTTGGAAAGACTTCTTGTACCATGGTGCCTTCAGTACCTGAGGTAAAGAAAATAGCATGAACCAAGGGAAAAAGAAACATGATGTGATGAAAAAACACTGGATTTATAATCATAGACTACTGCTCAAATCTCTGCCCTGACTCTTTCTGCCTGTATGACTTCTTAAGCAAATCACTTAAACTCTCTTAGTCTGTTTCCTGCTCCCTAAAATCAGAAACTCTGAGGTCCCTTACAAATTTGCATTTGTAATCCTCACATAAGACATTTCAATCCCCCACCTTCCTTCCCTTATTTGGTTTCTCCCCCATATATGAAATGCATTTCCTTCTTATCTCTAATCTTAAAATTTTACTCTTTCTTTAAGATGCAGCTCAGTAATATTCTATACGGTTTTTCCTGAATCATCTCAACTCCCATTGCCTTTCTTCCCAAAATATTTTAGTTTCTTTCTACATATTTGTATTTATTAATTTTGTATTCCATATTTGTGTATTCTGTGTGTATTTCTCTCCCATTTGAACATATGTCCCTGTTATGTCCGGGCTAGCTCCCCCAAAGCGCTCAGAATCAGCCAGAGTCAGGATAAACAAAAGTCTTTGCCCCATGTTGGGCGCCAAATTGTAATGTCCTGTCTTCTTTCAATTATAATCCTTCTCTAGGAGGAGATTTCTCTTCTGTATAATCTTTTCCTCTGTGAGCAGGTTTCTTGGGAGACTTCTGGAGCTTTCCCCTCCAAAAGTGTGGGATTGCTGGACTTGCGAATCCACAGGATGTCTTCTCTTTGACTCAATCCAGACTCTCCTTGCCCAACTGCCCTCCTCTTTTATCCTCCCAGAGAATGGGCTTGTGGGAACTCCTTCAACCAATGAACTTGCTCCTTTTAAAGGTTGTGTAAACTCCTTTTCAGAACTCCTTTTAAAGGTGTGAACTAAAGATGTGAACTAGAGAATTGTTAAGTATGACTTAGCACTTAGTAAGAACCTAACGTGTCCCTTATGAATAAGAAATATTTCATTATTTGTATTTGCATCCACAACACTTAGTATGGTGCCTAATTAATTATAGACTTATCCAACATGGGATACATACATGATAAGTTTGTAAAATGTCTAGAACCAGCTCAGTTTTGATGGAACCAAGGAGTGCTGGAAGCTATTTTGGGACACATGGGTTTGGGGCTTCAAAAGTTGAAGGATCAGACTTACTTAAGTGTCTCTCTTAATACCAATACTTTGTGGGTATTTAGTGAGCATTTATGGACTGAAACATGGGCAGCTAGGTATCCCATGAATAGAGTGCCAGGCCTAAAGTCAGAAAGACTAATGATTCTGAGTTCAAATCTAACCTCGGTCACTTTTTAACCATGTGACCCTGAGAATCTCACTTAATCCTGTTTGCCTCAATTTCCTCATCTTTAAAATGAGCTGGAGAAGAAAATGCCAAAAAAAAAAAAAAAAAAAAAAACCACTCTAATATCTTTGCTAAGAAAATCTGCAATGGGGTCTGATCGGGTCAGCCACAACTAAAAATGACTGAAAATAAATAATATTGGCTGAGATGTAAGTCCTCATCCTAAGCAAAAAATGAACACTCTCAATAAAATCATAAATTGTGAATTGATAAAGATCGCTTCCTTAATTTTGTTATAACACAAATCAATTAAAGTCAACAAGCACTTATGTCCAGGCATTACTCTAGTAAGGCTGACTTCAAATACAAAACAAACAAACCAGTCCCTGCCTTCAAGGAAATTACTTTCTAATAAAAGAAGACAGCATATAAAAAGGGACTCAAAAGACACCCTTAGTGGAGAAATCTGGAGAGGTAAAAATAAAATGGAAAGTAAACATGGCTGCCTTGGACATTATTTGAAAATGGAAGCTTTAGTAGGAAGTCATCCAACAAAGGAAAGGAATACTGGGGGAGAAGGATCTTCTCTGGAAGGAAGCTGCTGCAGCATGGTAGAAAAGACCAAAAAATATTTTATAGTGCTGTTTACTAAGCACAATCCATGAGCATTCATTCTCTCCGGTATTGAGAGCCCAAAGTGCTCAATTCAGGCATCTTAATATCAGTACTAAATCACTGCCCTCCATTTCCTCTTCCCATACACTATTTTTCTTCCTTTATGGGCAGCTGGAAAAACTAACAATCCTCAAAGAGTATGTTTTAGTGGTTCTCTCACTAGATTAACATAATTCATTCAATTCCACCCAACATTCACAGTGTGTCAGTCACTATGCTAGATGCTGAGGATGCAAAGCAAAAAATAAATAGCCCATGTTACCAAGGGGCTGACTAGACTTCTGACTAGAGTGATGCTACTTGTGCAGAGTAAAATTACAATCTGAGCTCTTTTTTTCACTGGGATATGGAACTTCCAGTGGAAAAATTCCCTTTGCCATTTGTTTTTGTCAATCCCTATCCAGCATTTAAAGTCTTAAATTGCTACCTGGGTCATTAAGTATTGCAAGAAGTTTGGAGCCCCTAATGGCGTCAGATTGAGCCAAATGGAAAAGCTTAGTCTAGGAAAGAGCGACTGAAGCATGTTTTGAAGAAAACTAGTCATTCTTGGAGACGGAACTGAGGAGGGTGAGCATTCCAGGTACGGAAGACATCCTGGACAAAGGCACAAAGACAGCCTATTGGGAAGTAAAGAATAATGTGCAGCAAATGATCACCTCTGTAGGGAACTAATTCTCTCCAGCAGTAATTCCTACTCAGGAAGGATAAAGAATTGGGTCTTAAATGGTTTTAATCACTTGTAATTGACTAGAGCACACAGCTGTAAGTCACTCAGCAACCATGTGGCAAAAGATGAGAAAGTACCTCGTAATCTGCACTTGTAAAAAGGAATTTTTATAAAGCCATAGACATCCAATGCCATTGCAGGTGAGCCAGAAAGATAATCATGTGAAATGAATTGAAATAAATAGGAGAAAAATCATATTCAGAGCAGCAGGTCAGAAGGAAGTGAAATTTTCAGTGGGGACCTCCTCATTCATCCTTTATGCACCCGTGTCATTAAGCTCCTTTTTTTAAACCCACTTTCCTGAATCATTTGAGGGTTATTACAAGGCTGTAATTTTATCTTTTAAAATGAAATTTCTCAGATCTATTTCTGTACCAGCAACATCAATATTTTACACTCATTTTCTGTTCTACCCTGGCCCCTTTATTTCTATGGAACCCCAAAAAGGATCAGGTCCAGTATATTACAGGATAGAAAAATTATTCATCTTTGTCTCCCCATGAATATTGCAGTGATTTTAATCTTTTGTGGTATGACTAGGAAGCTAAACAACATCTTTGTTTATTGAATTCTCTAACCTAGGGTTACCAAAAAAATTGACAAGATAAAAGAATTCTCTGAATCTCTCCAAAAATGACTCCTACTTTGAAGTATTCCCACTAGAAACTGATTAAAATATATTTTTTCTATTTTCTGCCATCCATCTGAAATTGTCACAACAGCTTGGAATTAGACACTCCATAAAAGTTACCAGCCTCTCTCTTATTTTCAGTTACCTGTAGTCCAGAATCTTATTCCTCCTCATTTTGAAGGAGACTAAGACAAACAGCGCTTCAATATATTTTACAGCAAAGACATAAACCAAGTATTCGTGTGATTATAGAGTTAGATGCAGAAGTCACTTAGAACAAGTCCTGTGTTTAACATATGAGGAAACTGCGATCCAGAGAATGAAGTACTTAGTCACATGATAACCAGGACTAATTTTTGAACCCAGTTCTTCTGATTCCAGAATTAGCACTCTAGGGGCATCGAGATGGTACCAAGGACAGAACACCAGCCCTGCAGTCAAAAGGAATGAGTTCAAATCTAGTCTTAGATACTTGACACTTCCTAGTTGCATGATCTTGGACAAGTCACTTAACTTGGATTGACTCAATAAAAAGAAAAAGAATGTCTATGATGCTTCCCAGAATCATTATTGATCACCAGTCTCCTGATGATGAAAAGCTAAATTGCTTCCGAGATGACAGACCCCCCACACACACAGTCCACTGCTGACATCGCTCTTGCATCAATCCTTTGACAAAGAGTTATTAAGTGCCTGCTATGGAGCTGGTACTGTGCTAAGAGGCATGGGCCCCCCTCCACCCCTGAGGACAGTTTTCCCTTCAAGAGCTTACCCATCCTAGCATGAAGTTCAATGGGAATGCATGAAAGGCACCAAAGTACTTTGAGAAAATCAATCACCACTCTGCTGAGCCAGCTTCTTCCAGCACACGCCAATGTATTACTTCTCATAACTCCTTAACTACCAAAAGGTGTGGTCATTATTTGAGGACACTTGGGCCATTTATAAGTTCCTAATTTGGTTCGTCAAATCATATGCAAGTAATCAAAACTAACTAATAGGAAATCGTTTTATTAAGGAAAGAGTCAAAAATTGGGCTCTAACTTTAATTAGCTGTATGACTTTTTTGATTATCATTTAATTTCCCCCTCTCTTTATACATGCTTATAAAACTAAAAGGAATTGCAAAGTCCCTAGGTCCAACTCCTTTATTTTGTAAAATGTGACATAAATCCAAAGAATTGAAGTTTCTTGCCCAAAGAACTTAAGGCAGGATATAAACTCAGGTCCTTTCTTTCCAAATCTAGAGCTCTTTCCTCTAACCTATGATCCCCAAAATATGGGATTAAATCAGCTGGTCTAAAATCTCTTCCAGTTCTGATATCTTATATTCCTAAAGTCAATGATTTCTACAGAGTGAACAGGGAATAAAACATGATGAATCTCTCCCTTCCTACCCTGTGTAGAAACCTTTGGGGATGGCCCACCCCTTCCTAGGGACAAGCTCAGTCTGTTATTAGCTGAAATATATGGTTTACTTTAGGGCTTTAGGAGTCAAACCATGGACAAATCATATGGTTATTTTTGATGCCTGTTGCTTGATTGAGAGAATGCTTTCTGGGAGCAGAAAATATTTTTATCATCTCTGGATTCTCAGTGTCTGGCACACAATAGACAATAGATGTTTATTAGAGAATGATTGATTAATATTTTTTCCCTTAGGGTTGTCTACTTAGTTGTTTCAAGATGGTTTGTATGAATGTTGTTCCTTTGGCTTTTTGGGGGGAGTTTGTATTCTTATTGTTGTCCCTTGCCAACAATCCCATGACCAGTGATTGGTACTTCCCTTGTGACAAAGAAATGAAAGAAAAAATTAAAATAAAAAACCTGGTGAATATTCTTCCATTCACACCCAAAGTTCACCATCCCTCTACCTAGAGCTAGGAGGTATTTTCATTAAAGATTTTCTAGAATCACAGATTTCTTATCACAATGATTTGAATTCTATTCAGTCCTTTTCACAAGCTGGAGGGTAAAGAAAAAAATAGGAGAATGAGAAGGAATCTCAACACTCTTTAAGGAAGCCCAATCTAACACCCCTTGGTTTAACCTATTCTCATTCTGACCTCCACCCCATGATTAGAAAGATGCTATTGACAGCTTTCCTATTCCACTAGAATTAGATTCTTCCCTGTATTTACATTTCCTGCCTCAATCCCACCCACATACATATATGAAAAAGTGTTTCAATTTCTGTCCCTATTGCCTGTTCCCTTCACCTCCAGCTTCCAGTGAGACAAAGAGCAGCGCCTGACAATTCATCCATTATAATAGAATCCTTTTTATTTTTTTATTTAACAGAAAACAGCTTGTCTCCTTAACAGTAGAACGCAAAGTGACAGAAAATAAATGAGTTTCTAAATTTAAAATGCGTATTATGTTGCCAAAGCAACCAAGGAGACACAATTATATAAAGCAAATAAGGCCCCTCTGAAGAACAATCATCAAGTAAATACTGGAAATCAACTGATCCTGGAAATGGAAGCCACTGAAAGAAATTACAGCATAGCGAGGGCAACCTATGGTAGAGCATCCGGTCAGCATCTATGACGTCTGAGTCATTAACGGCCCCTGTACCTCCCCCAAACTGAGCACATTAAAGATCTGCTGTTTGATAGCGAGACACGGAAAAGCTTCAATGGCCTCCAGAAGGGGCACGACGACCCTTCCCAGATTTGTCAGATGACAAAGAAGTTGCCATGGCAACTTCCTATTTCCCTGCCACCCAAGTTGACCCTTTGTCTTCATATTATTTCAAACTCCAGACACTCACAGCACCATTGACTTCATCCGGAGCACAAATGGTGTCTGCATATATGCAAAATGCAGCATTAAAGTGAAAACGGAGTCCTGGCTGGGAATCATCTTCCAAGGCAAGACGGACTGGTCCTTTGCTTCCTCCCATTACTGTATTGGAGAGCCCAGGTGGTATAAGGATAGAAAGCTGATGTCAAAGACAGGAAGCTGGGGGTCCAAATCTGGCCTCCAATGTGCAGTGACGGTGTGACCCTACAAGTTACTCAAATTGTCGATGTTCGAGAACAGAGATGAGGATCTCATGTGGTCCAGGACACTCCTGAGGATCAGGTCAAAGTGGAGTTCCTGACTTTAATGTGGTGATATAGTGATTTTAAAACAAGTATATAAACATTTGGTTTTCTCAGTGAATTTGGGGCCTGCAGAGGTCCTGACGTACAGTTCAATAGCCCTGGCTCTATTTGTTTGACACTATTGCTCTTAGTAACTCTCTGAGCCTCAAAATTGTAGAAAAGGGGCCAATTTGCACTAGTAGAGGGAGTTCCCTCCCTCATCAATGACATCACAGATCCAGTCCCTTACTACACTGTCACTGAGCTTCCTAATCCCCTCTGTGCTTCTCCTTTCTATTTTTCTGTATCCATTGTCATTTTTCCATAGGAGCAACAGCACTGCCCTGTTAAAGAGTGGAAAGACCTTGGGGTCAGGGAGACCCAAATTCCAATGCCATTGTTGACACTTCCTAGCAAGATGAGCCTGGATATGTCATTCAGACTTTCAGGGACTCAAGCAATTCTCTGTGACGATACTAGTTTACTTGCCATTCGCATCAATTTCCTTATGCTGATTCAATCTCAGGGTCAGTCTTGGAAAAGGAGATTTACTATGTTTTAAAATTGAAAATACTGGCAAAATTCTAGTTCAAGTATGATGAGAGGAAAACTAAGTAAAGAACTAAGCACTATATATATATATACATATATATATATATGTATATATATATATGTTAACAATGGTTTATATTTTAACTATCTTTACCTATAATATATAGTATATGATATGATATAGTTTGTTAGATAAACATACATACATTATATATGTGTGTATATGTATAGATATGTATTATGTGTGTATGTATATATATATATATATACATATATATATATATATATATAAGCCTCAAATATACAAAGTGATTTATGTTTTCAAGGATACCCATATTCCCTCCAACAATGCAGATCAAACCATTCCTACTTTCTCATCCTATAGATGCCTCATTTGGTTCCTCTCAATGTTCATCACAGGCAATCAGCTAATATGTGAGAGACTATTCTTGATTTTTCTTGGAGAAAAAGAAAAAGAAAGAGAGCAAAAAGGGGGAAAGAGAAAATGTGTGTAGAGAAAGAAACAGAGAGAAAGGGAGAGAGAAAAGAGACAGAGACTGAAATAGAAAATTAACATTTAGTAAGGACTTATTTGCAAAATGATGATGGGACTACAAATATTAGAATGCACTATGCATATACACACAAACACATATCCCTACATTTTAATGAAGAAAGACATTACCCAAAAGGAAAATGAAGCATAGGGGAGGGATAGGCTGAGAAAGACCAGAAAATCAGGAATGGAGCTGGGAGAGGAGTGAGCATACCTGTTTGGGGCATTGCCCAGGATGGGAATTGTAGAAACTCACCAACTAGAGGAGTTGACTATAAGGGTGAAGGGATCTCCAGGGTGCGAAGGCTGCTGAAACAGGGGCAGTAGAAGCTGAAGATTCAGGAGCAGGTGCAAGAGACAAGATTTGGCAAAGATACCAAGGGAGCATTTGTGTGTTCCAACTGTTATTCTTCAGTCTCACCACACGGCTGGGCAATCTTTTTCAATTATGTATATCTTTGGTGACATTATCACCATGGTTTTTCTCCAACATGTCTTATTACAAATGCATTGCATGTGTTCAAACCCATCATAGACCTTTCCGTTGCCCTTTAAGTGATGCTCCATTAAAATCTGCCAGAAAACGATGGTACCATACAACACTGCCATATGATCATTAAACATGGTGGATTTCTGTTTTAGGGAAAAAATAAGTCATTAAAGGAGATTTAATTTCTCAGAACTATTTCCTCTACTTCAACCCAATTTATTATCCATTTGAAATGTCTTTTCAAGGAATAAATATTGATGGTGATCCATCTAATCAGAACAATGAATAGTTGTCAGTAGCTTGGTTATTGTTCCATACGTGGTTTCATCTCAACTAGCATTCATATAGCACCTACTATGTGTCAGTCACTATGCTAAGTGCTTTTTTACAAATGTTATCTGATTTGATGTTCACAATAGCTCTGTAGGGTAGGTGATAATGTTATAATAATTTTACAGATGAGGAAACTGATGCAAACAGAATTTAAGTGACTTGGCCAAGGATAAACAGCTAATATCCAGAGCAACTTTGAACTTAGGGCTTCTGGACCCTATCCCTGGGAATACAGAGACACATAGGAAGAGAAAAAGCAAGGAACCTACCCTTTTCAGAATCATTGAACAGCTTCTAATTGAAAAAAAACATTTATTGAGTGCCTACTGTATTCAAAATAATGGGGACAAAAAGAAGGCAAAATTAAACCTCCACCCTCTATTCTCCCATATCCTACTGGAAATATTCAGTATTTTAAAAGATAAATACAAGACAATATGAAAAGAAAGAATAGAAAGAGCAAGAAAATGGATAAAGTATCGAACTTAAAAGTCAAGAAAACCCAAGTTTCAGTCCTGACTCAGCTATTCCTTAATTATGTGACCCCAGGATGTCACTTTACCTCAATTTCCTTCTCTCTGAATTGTGGATAATAATAGCTCCTACCTACAGGAATGTTATGAGGATCAAATGAGTTCACATGCATATAAAACACTTTGTAAAAGTTGTTGTTTCATTGGCAAAGGTTTTCCTACACTCTGGCATCTGACTGGATCTTTTCACAAAACTGTGTTCTCAGAGATGGAGGTGAACAAAGAGAGGGGACAGTTTGTGCAAAGTCAGAGTAAAGAAGTGGACCGTCTAGCTCAGGGAATAACTAGTGCATGAGTTTCTCTGGAACAGAAATCGCCATGATGCATGAAGCAGATCAATATGACGTATCTGGGAAGGGAGACTAGAAGCTAATTGTGGAAGGCTGTAAATGCCAAGTTGAAGCAGTGTGTATGTTACGTTAGAAGGAATAAGGAGCTACTTGGGCTTCTTGAGCTGGCCAGTGGCCAAAAACACCGACTTTGGGTCTTTGGGGAAATCCCTTTGGTCGGATAGATGGAGTAGAGAAAGTCTGAGGTCAGGAGACTCTCAACAGCCCAGGTGGGAGGGCGAAGTTCTGTATAGGAAAACAGAGTGAACTGACTTGTCCAGGGTCACACAGTTAGTGAGTGTCTGAGGTGGAATTTGAACTCAAGATGATGAATCATGATGAATAGCTGCCCCTAAGTTATCTCATAGCATGTCTGCTGAATCTAACTGAATTGGACTGGGGGACCACCGTGTGAGTCAGAGAAGACCACTAAATGGTTCCAAGCCGAACATCTGTGCCAGTGCCCCCAGCTCCATTATAAATGACCAACACTTGGGTTTCTGGAGTACAACTTGCAAGTTTCCATTGTGGCATTTTGCAGATGATTTTCTAAATCTGTTTCAAAGCCCCTGCATCGGCTGACATTGGGGAGAAAAGGGTATGTTATCAGTTTCTCCCTGCGCACAATTCAGAATGTCACTTCCCCCTCCCAAAAGGGTGAAATAACATTTGGCTTGTTTTGAACAAAATACTAAAAAATGAATTTAAAAATAACCTAAAAGGAAAAGATGGCACTTTAAGAAATAAAATTAAAAATTAAGGAAATGAAAATATGACAGCCTGTGCTTTCTGATAGGAAGAAGGTTTTCATTGCTTCAGGATGGTGATGAAATCAAAGAGCTTCGGTTCCTTCTGTCCTTCCCATGTTATTTCTCACATGTGTTAGGAACCATAATGCTACTTTCACATTGTGTCTAGCAGCATTAGGGAGAGGGGAAATGTTATTTAAAATCAAAGGGGGAAATGGAAAAGTTTTCAGGAAGCTATGTACAGCTGGCACTCCATATGATACCATTTTTTAGAAAAATATTTATTGTTAGAGTTCTGTTTCCTGATTGATACTGGCAAAGTCATTCATCATTGACCTTGATGCAGCACTTTAACAATAAACAGAGAGCTGCTTTGCCCTCTCAGTGGCCACTGGGCCAGAGTTAGAGGTTCTTCTCAGCTTTAGGAAAGAAATACTTCTGGGCTCTGCAACTCCTATATTTTCTTTATGTAAATTCAACTCACAGAATCACATATCTACATGGTAACTCAATGCCCATCTAGTTCTAATAGTGCCTGAAAAGGAATCTCTTCACCATACTCTCAACAAGTGGTCATTTAGCTGTTTAACAGGGAACCAGTGTTCTCCAAGGCAAGCCATTCAACTTTAGAAAGGCTTGAACTGTTAGGAAGTTCCTTGCTTAAATCAAACTTTAATTTCCTATATTCCAGAATTTCGCCCTAGTGTTCCTAAATCTGCTTCCTGGGGTCAAACAGAAGAAATCTAGTTTCTCCTCTCTATGACAATCCTTCAAATATTTGAGGATAACCATCATGATCTCTATTCTGCCATCCCAAAATTCAGTCTTCTCTTATCTAGACTAAAAGTCCAATTCAGTTAGATTCAGCAGACATGCTATGAGATAACTTAGGAGCAGCTAAGTGGTGCCATAATGAGCTGAGTGCTAGACCTGAAACTAGGGCGATTCATCATCTTGAATTCAAATTCCACCTCAGACACTCACTAACTATGTGACCCTGGACAAGTCAGTTCACTCTGTTTTCCTCAGTTTCCTCATCTGTCAAAGGGCTGGAGAATGAAATGACAAGCCACTTCAGTATCTTTGCCAAGAAAACCCTAAATGGGGTGGTGAAGTGTCAGAAAAACTGAAAAATAATTGAACAACAACAAGATAACTTACAGAAAACCCTTTACAAACCTTAAAATGCTTAAATGCTACCTATTTTATTCTTCTGTGCCAAGCACTGTGTGGGTTCTGAGTTGTAAAAACAAAAATGAAAAGCGGTACTGACCTCCAATGAGGATAGACCTTCCTCATGTTTATAATAATAACTTAGTCAAGATATCAAAAGCAAAATTTTAAGATCAAAAGATGAGTATAAGTCTAAGATATTTTAAATGATAACTCAGAACCAATTTGTAAAGATCAATTTAGTGCAGAATTAATGACTAACTCTCCTACCAATCTTTGCTAACTGGATTATCTTTCATCAGAAAGTCTGTTGTCCCAGCATGAACTTGCTTTCTGTTATTCTGGTAAATGGATCTATATTTTTCAAGTGCTCAAAACAGCTGAGGGACTATGCTGAATTTATTAAGATGTAATTTCAATGCTATGAAAGCTTATGTTTTTCTCTGTGCTTTAGTACAATAAACAGAAGCCAAGTAATAATTTCACATCAGCAGAAGGTGATCAGGTTTGCCAAATTCCAGTTGGTTCATTGTTGGAAATTCACTATTTTTCCCATGGTCACAAATTCAGTTAGCCTCAGTGAGCCAAGACTATATTAAGTGCATATCACAATAAGGCACATTGGGGATAAAAAGACAAGAATCAAATAGTTTCTGCCCTCAAAATGCTTAGAATCTCTCGAAGCATTTAAATTAGTACACAGATAAATACCAAGACTGTGCAAAAAAAAAAAAAAAAAAGAAAGAAAGAAGGAAAGAGAGAGAAAGAGAAGGAAAAAGAAGGAAAGAGAAGGAAAGAGAAGGAAAGAGAAGGAAAGAGAAGAAAGAGAAGGAAAGAGAAGGAAGAGAAGGAAAGAGAAGAAAGAAAGAGAAGAAAGAAAGAAGAAAGAAAGAAGAAAGAAAGAAAGAAAGAAGAAAGAAAAGAAGGAAAGAAAGAAAGAAAGAAAGAAAGGGAAAGAAAGAAAGAAAGAAAGAAAGAAAGAAAGAGGAAGGAAAGAAGGAAGGAGAAGAAAGAAAGGAAGAAAGAAGAAGGAAGAAAGGAAGAAAGGAAGGAAGGAAGGAAGGAAGGAAGGAAGGAAGGAAGGAAGGAAGGAAGGAAGGAAGGAAGGAAGGAAGGAAGGAAGGAAGGAAGGAAGGAAGGAAGGAAGGAAGGAAGGAAGGAAAGAAGGAAAGAAGGAAAGAAGGAAAGAAGGAAAGAAGAAAGAAGGAAAGAAAGAAGAAAGAAAGAAAGAAAGAAAGAAAGAAAGAAAGAAAGAAAGAAAGAAAGAAAGAAAGAAAGAAAGAAAGAAAGAAAGAAAGAAAGAAAGAAAGAAAGAAGAAAGAAAGAAAGAAAGAAAGAAAGAAAGAAAGAAAGAAAGAAAGAAAGAAAGAAAGAAAGAAAGAAAGAAAGAGAAAATAATTTCAAATGGCAGAGATCACTAATTACAGGCCTTATCTGGCCCACTACTTGAGGTCTTTGGTTAATTTTGTTTAATTCCTTTCTTAATGTTTTTATAAGCCCATGCAATCACGAATCTCATGCTGGAAGTACCCTCAGAATAATCTAGTCCAATCCTTTCATTTTTGTTGATGAAGAAATTGAAGCTCAATAAGACTGATTTGGCCAAAGTCTCCTGGCTGGCTCCTCCTCAGCCCCTAAATTGCATTGAAATGTCCCCATATTATAAAGTACAAAATAATTCAACACATTGGATATAATAATGTGGGTCAGGCATGCTGATACAGCTGGGGGAATGTTTTTTTTCTTTTTTATTCAGTTTTTAAATTTTTATTAATTTTATTTTTTAAATAAATTTTATTTATCTTATTCTGAACTTAAGAATATTTTCATTGGCCACTGAGGAGAAATGGAAGAGCTAATAGAAAAACTTCCCCCAGATGTGCCAGCATAGTAGGTTCATGCCCTACATACCACTATGCTACTGAATACATATGGAAAGGTGTGACTTATTCCATAATTGTAGCCCACCACTTCTCCAACGAATCATCTTCCATTGCCAATCCTCTGTCATCATTATTTTTTGTGTGGGTGTGAAGCAGTTCAGGTTAAGTGACTTGCCCAGGATCACACAACTAGTAAATCCTAAGCATTTGGAACTCAGACCCTCCTGACTTCAGGGCTGGTACTACATCCACTGCACCACCTAGCTGCCCCTAATGTCATCAGTCTCATCTATGTTCTCAAGAAAGCTGCATATTTTATGAGATGGAAGTAAGGAGGTTATTCCTTTTTAAGATGAAGGACCATCTGTGCAAATATATGCATCCCAGAGATGGAATGTTGTATATGGAGAATAGCTACCATGCTAGTTTGACTGTAACAGTATGGGAAAGGGCACAATATGGAATAAAATGAGAAATGTCATTGTGAGCTATAATGTGGTAGGCTAAGGATTTTGTGTTTCATTTTAAAAGGCAATAGGATTGTAACACATGTAAAATGTATGGTATTGCCTGTCGTCGGGGGGAGGGAATAAGGGAGGGGGGGTAATTTGGAAAAATGAATACAAGGGATAATATTATAAAACATATATATATATATATAATAAAAAAAATTAAAAAAAAAAAAAAAAAAAAAAAGGCAATAGGAAGCATTTAAGACATGATAAATCAACTTAAGAAAGACAAGGCAAGAGAGTCATTGGCAGAAAAGTGGAAGGGGGGAGGAAAAAGTCACACAATAAATTATAGAAAGATAATGAATGGTCCAGCAAGGGGAACTGAGAACAAATTATCAGACAGGTAAGAGAAATATATATATAGGCCAATGGAGCAGACAAAATTCAGGAAACAGGGATAGTTGTCAGGGTTAATAGCTACAAAAGATAGAAGTATGACAACTAAATCTTTCATTATTCAAATAAATTATTAGAGGTTGCTCTGTCCCTAGTTATTATTCTAAGTTCCCTAACTTAAATTAACTAAACTAAACTAGCTAAAAATTAGTTTTTAAATGGTTCACATCATCTTTCAAACCTTTTAAGCCTATGTCCTAGAAAAGGTAAAACCAGTGAGTACAAATAAAATGAATTATCATCTGTCCCTCGGAACAGATACTGAGTAATTCTGCAAATTAAAGCAGTTTTTAAATTACACATAATTAATGAAGAGAATAAAGAGAGATGCAGAAAAAATGTTTTAGAAAAGATGGTTCCCAAGAGAATTCATTTTTTTTGATAATAATATGAAAGGTGTCTGGTTACTATCATTACTTGAATGACCTTTACCTTTCTACATCTTGCCTTCTTCATCTATAAAATGTGGAGATGGGACTTGATGATTTTAGTTCTAAATCTTAGTACATCAAGCAACAGGTGTATCATATGATAAGACATCTGAATGTTATTTCACTGAAAAAGAAAAGATACAAAAGTTCCCACAGAGAAATCAAGGATAAAGGTTTGAGATGGGGTGGGAAGGGAGACACATTTCTACATGGCATTTTGAAAATTATGATCACATTTTTGGTAGTATAATGCAACAGATAAGAGGGCTGGGCTTAGAGTCAGAAAGACCCTCGCTGTGTGACCCTAGCCAAGTCACATAATTCCAACATACTTAGGACTTATCTACTAAGAAAGCCTTGGAGGGTTGAGCTCTAGCTTGGTAGAGGGAGTGCTTTCCTTGAAGCTGAGAAAACGAGAGAATCAGAGCTCTAGACATGACTTTTCTGCACCTTCTGTAAAGTTCAATCAATTGCATGCTTTTCACAAAGGAACATAAAATGCTGAATAAAACAACATAAACACAGCCACGAATGAACAGTAAAGTAAGATGGTAGCTCTGAAAAACAAACATCTAGAAATAACTACGAAGTTCACTGCAAAACCAATTGCTTTCTCAGGTATCTGAGTTTTTCTCACACACACACACACACACACACACACACACACACACGAACAGATTATGGCTCGCCAGTATTATTTGAAGAGCCCAACCATCCATGTGTGATGGAATAAATTTGAAAGTCCCATCAATGTAGAAGATACACACCAGGAATGATGGACCAAAGATTTCAGTTAGTTTTCAAATTGATTTCTCACACATGAATGACCTTAGGTTCAAATGAAGACAGAGAAAAACATGGTTTCCCTACACATCTGGCCAAGAAATGTTTGTTTTGGTTTCAAAGAATATCATTTTCCCTTAGCATCTCTGATTCCCTTGGGTTGCTTTTGAAAAAAGTCTCCAGTTGTCTTAATTTTGACATTTCCCTGCTACAGCTCCGTATGATGAGGCTGACTTCCCATGAAGCAATAGAACATTCATATCTTAATTGATCAATGAGCTTGAGGAGATGCTCTGGTGGCCAAGAAGGTCAGAACAAAATCCCATTAGTAGTCAACCCCCTGGTGAAACAAATGCTTTGCCAGGTGGGAGGGGAGCAGTGAGAGAGGAGGGAGGGATTATCAAAAAACATTGGTCGACAACAAGCACTAGACAAGAGCTGGAAGTGGTACTTTCCATTTATTCAAGGAAATTCAAACTGGGCTGTTACCTTTAAATGTTTCCTGCCACAATACAGGTGCCCCTCAATAGTTTCTGTTTTCAAAAAGGAAAATAAACTAAGCTTGCAAATTATTTTTTTAGTCTTCCCTTAAGAAGAGAAAAGTCATAGAGAAAACAGGCCTACTATGAATGAGCTTTTGAAATATAGATAGAGATATATGGAAATAGATATATCTCTAGATATTATATATTCACAGATATATCTAGATAGATAGAAAGATAGAAGATAGATAGATACCTTCTCTTCAAAATGTACTTGTTTAAGGATAGAGCAATATAGGTGGAATGAACAGAATTAAGCAATAATTGACTAAATTGCAATCAATATAATTCTTCAGGAAAAATTCAAAAAGACAAACAGGGACAAACAAAAACCTTAGTAAGTTGTTGGAGATATTATAGTACATAGAAGGGAGTGCAGAGGGGTTTTTGTCTAATCCCCATTCTTTAGGGATGATAAAACAGGCCCTACAAAACTAAGGCATCATCCTAAATCACCCAGATAGAAGTCATCAGAAATGAAATTTGAATCCTGTGCTTAGGCCACAGAGATAATTGTGTTTCCACTATCACACTTCATCATCTTTCCTCTTCATCGATAAAACTGTCAATTAAGAGAAACTTGTTAACATCTGAGAATGGATATCATCTTGCCTAAAAAATTTGACAATCAATGGTTGTTGTAAAATATGAGAAATAAGATCAGATACACAGATAAGTATGACGTGTCCTTTGTTTTATTTTCCACCTAAGATTTCATTTTCATGGCAACTCAGTGTAGAAGACCATCATTCCATTGTATTGCATGCACTGAGAAGTTAAGTAATTTCCTTATGACCACACAAGTTATTATGTGACAGAAGCAGGGCTACTCTCCAGTGCCAAGGCTGACC